>NC_090022.1:182065116-182242616 GCF_037176765.1 Anolis sagrei
GAGAATTTGATTTCAGTTCACTTGAGGTCAAAATTTACCAAATTGTGCAAAATTCACAATTGGAGTTGTAGTCCAAGAATAGGTATAGAGGGAAGAAAGGAGAGAAAGAGGGAGGGAAAGAAAAGGTGGGGAGAAGAAAGGAAAGAAGAAGAGAATGAAGGAAGGAGAGAAAGGAAGGAGAGGAAGGAAGGAAGGAAGGAAGGAAGGAAGGAAGGAAGGAAGGAAGGAAGGAAGGAAGGAAGGAAGGAAGGAAGGGAAGAAGAGAAGGAAGGAGAGAAAGAAAGAAAGAAAGAAAAGAAAAGAAAAGAAAGAGGAGGGAAGATTGGCCACAGCAACGCGTGCCGGGTACAGCTAGTAATAATTTGTGTGGAATGTGTCTACAAATGTCTCTTAACCACATGTTAGACAAGTAAAGAGCCTGGAGACATTATATTTCAGGATTATAGCTTCCAGAATCCAGTGACCATGCCCTCAGCGGGATGTTGGTCTAGACCAGGGGTCCTCAAACTTTTTAAACAGAGGGCCAGGTCACAGTCCCTCAAACTATTGGAGGGCCGGAATATAATTTGAAAAAAGCATTAATGAATTCCTATGCACACTGCACATATCTTATTTGTAGTGCAAAAAAACACTTTAAAACAATACAATAATTAAAATGAAATACAATTTTAACCAATATAAACTTATTAGTTTATATTGGAACGGAATTACGGATGACGAATTGGACCACGATTCTAGTTACGAGACATTAATGTGTTGTTATTGATGTGTTATTACTTTTATACTATGCTGTTAATGGTTTTTAAACTATATGCTGTTTGACTGACTTTTTGATCTTGTTGTGAATCGCGTTGAGTCGCCTACGGGCTGAGAAACTGCGGTATACAAGCAAAGTAAATAAATAAATAAATAAATAAATAAATAAATAAATAAATTAGTATTTCAATGGCAAGTGTGGGCCTGTTTTTGGCTGATGAGATAGGATTGTTGTTGTTGTGTGCTTTCAAGTCATTTCAGACTTAGGTTGATCCTGAGCGAGGGCCAGGTAAATGACCTTGGAGGGCCGTATTCAGCCCTCGGGCCTTAGTTTGAGGACCCCTGGTTTAGATACTATAGTCCAAAAAAGTATACATTTTAATATCTCTCCATGTGTTGGCTAAGGTTAGCTTCCATGTTCAGAGGCAGGAGCCAGCTGTAAACCAGGTGCATGGGACAAACAAAGGGCCAGGTCAAGCTCTCCTTGTATGTTTCATGGAGGCTTCTAGTTGGCCGCTGTGGGAAACAGGATGCTGAACGGGATGGACCATTGGTCTGATCCGGCAGGGCTCTTCTTATGTTTGTTCTTATGACCCCGACCTCAAAGACAAAGAAAAAAAGAAAGAAAGAAAAATCCCTTTCATTCTCTAAACAACACATAAGTCAGCATGCCTTTTCAAGTGCTCTCCCGGTCACACACCTGCTCCTCCCAATCCACGGCACAGAGTCCTTGTTGTGTGTTGCAGCCAAACTAAAAATACAAAAGGCTGAAAGCACAGGTCTGTTCTCTCTTTGTTCAGATGCCGGTCATTTGTTGACTCAGGTGGCCACTGGCATGGTGGCAGAGCAACACGAGCCTATGGCCATGGCTCTGAACAAGTGTCCCTCCAACAACCACAGCTCTGGGTTTTGATACCTGGAGAGAGGATGCACATGCCAGGGAAGAATGTATCAAAAACATGCCGCTGATTCAACATCAGAGGGAACCTCAAAGGGAGAGTGAACTAGAACAAAGAACAAAAACATTACAGAAGTGCCACACTGGAGGAGGAAAAAAGGGGGGAAACAAAACCCTCTGTACTAACAACAGGAACAAGGTCAGCCATAAAAACCAGCACTGAAACAGAAACGAAGAAGAAAAGAGGGAAGTCTCCAGAAAGCACAACAAAACTAATGGCACCAAACAAACCAACCATATTGTGATGGATTCCTCTCACTTTTAAAGAGATGTAACACCCCCCACCCCCAACATATTTTTTTCATTTTGTTTTGTTTCATTTCATTCTGGAGGAAGGAAGATAAAACACCAAAGAATGAAGTGGTAAGAAGCTGACTTTGGGAAAAAAGCACACAATGCCCTCATAAGTGGTACTTAATGGCATCAGCAAAAATCATAAGAGACTCCGCTCTGGGGAAAATGTCAGCTGGGAGAAAGAAGAGGACAAATATGTGACTCCTGGAAAGGGTATCTATCTACATCATATCATCATTATAGGCTATAACTCGTGGCCAAGCATGATTGCCTTCCAAATGTAGGATCGTGGTGGTGGGTCAGTAGGTGACGGTAGAGATCTATTCTTGATCTGCATGTTATTTTGCAGTGAGGACACCAGTTTCCAGATGGAAAGTGGTTCCAACCAGGGTTGGTTTGATATGCCTTCTACTGCACATGTTTCTCCCTTTCACCCTCCATTCGGGCCTCTTTGAATTCCACAACACTGCTGGTTACAGTTAGAGCACTCAAGGGCTAGGGCTTCCCAGTTCTCAGTGTCTATGCCATAATCTTTAGGGCTAGCTTTAAGCCTATCTTTAAATCTCTTTTCCTGTCCACCAACATTCTGTTTTCCATTCTTGAGCTGAGAGTATAGTAACTGCTTTGGGAAGCGGTGATTGGGCATTTCGACAATGTGGCCAGTCCAGTGAAGTTGATGGCGTAAGAGCATTATTTCAATGCTGGTGGTCTTTGCTTCTTCCAGAATGCTGACATTTGCTTGTCTTCCCCAGAGATTTGCAGGATTCTTTTCAGAGGCAATGTTGATGGAATAATTCAACCCATCTACAGTGGGAAGGCAACTGGGGCATCTTCCCTCTGCACAACTTGTCGCTACTTTCTTGGGGAATATTTAAAGAGTTATGTGCCGCAGGAGGAATCAAGACCAGGGAACTTATAAAATCAGCTTCCACTGATTATAATTTTATAATGTATAGAAATTGCTCTTTCATTGGCATAGCTGTAGCTTAGAGCATAGATACTACAGTATTGTTATTGAACTATTTGGATCCTACCCTTTGTCAAGAAATCTCAGGGCAACAAACTAGTAAAACCCCTGAGTCCCTCCAGGGGTGAGAAAGGCGGCATATAAATACTGCAAAAATAAAATAAATAAATAAAATCAATGCAAACATATTACCACAGTTGTGGGAGTAAGATGAAGTGTAATAGGATCCAGAAAGATAGAAATCATGTCCCTTACACATATTTTTCAAAGGATTGGACAAAGTGAAATGGGCAAATTTGTTTTGGTGTGTGAAAGCAATAAATCTGCTTACCAAAAATCATTGTCCACAGACATTAAATGTTCCCTGACTTGGTCTAGGAAATGTATGATATAAGAAGAGCCTTCAGGAGGGTGCCAGGATACATCTCAGTTACAATTTTTGTTCAGAAAGCACTTTCAAAGAGGAGTGTTTCTCAACCTTCCTAATGCCGTGACCCCTTAATACAGTTTCCCATGTTGTGGTTTGACCCCCAAACATAACATTATTATTGCTACTTCATAATTATAATTTTACTACTGTTATAAACTGTAAGGTAAATATCTGATATGCAGGATTTACTTTCATTCACTGGACCAAATTTGGCACAAATACCCAATATGTCCAAATTTGAATACTGGTGGAGTTGGAGGGAATTGATTTTGTCATTTAGGAGTTGTAGTTGCTGGGATTTATACTTAACCTACAGTGAAAGATCATTATGCCAAACTTCCCACACAGAAACCCCATTCCAAACTTCCCACACAGAAACCCCATTCCTTGAAGGGACTCGCTGGTTCAAGCCTCCCTTCAACCTTACATGCTCTCCCTCATTCGCACATGTGCACCATGTTGCCATGTGCTGAGCATGTTTGCTCTCCCCTCCCTGGTTGGAGTCTCAGAAACAGCCCTCCCCTTGGCTGAGAAGTCAACTGAGAGGCCAATCACAGCGAAGGAGAGATTTTGATGGGAGGATTCACCATCTATTTCCAAAAAGGAAGAGAAGGACAGGCAGAGGGATCTTTAGTTTTCTCTGCCAAAGGTATTCCTAAGACCATCAGAAATATATATATATTCTGATGGTCTTTGGCAACCCCTCTGAAACCCCCTTGTGACACCCCCCCCCCCCCCGGGGTCCTGACTCCCAAGTTGAGAAATGCTGATGTAAAATTTTATGAAAACTACATCCAGTTTATTGTTGGTTTCAGTGCTAAAGGATTCAAAATACGAACTCTTGAGCAGGGTTTTCTTTGCCATATCTGTTGGACTAGGGCTGGATCAATACTGTTATATAATCCAGTTTCAGAATGCAGATTGATTGCATTGGACTGGATTATATGATACTGCCATATAATCCAGTACATTGTAGTTTATCTGCATTCTGAAACTGAATTATATTGCAGTGTTGATCCAACCTAAGAAGCCCATCTTAAAATCTAACTGACCACTGTGGTTTGCAGTTCGCTGAACACTGTGACACTGGCATGGCACTCAAATATGTGTTTAATATTAAATTTTCAAGTGTGTCTTTAAATTGCAGATTAATATGGAACAGGTGAAGAAATATGAGAATGATATAGATTTCCCCAAAATCTAATTTTAACCTCTTGATGATTGTAATATTTGATGACTGTATGGAAGAAGGAAAATGGTGAGGGACATCTTTCTGGAGGACAGGTGCCAACCCACTTAAGGACACCACTGGGTCAAAGTCAGGGTTCCTCCTGGGCAATGTTCACTAAATGGCAAAGCTTGCCCATCCACTGTGCCTTGCCATTGGGCAAAGTTTCCTTGTATTCAATCAGTTTCCCTTATTGAGCAAGGAAAGTCTTCTCTGCTGTTTCTGAACCTCCCGCCAGCACTGCCAGAAATATTTGTTTACAGGATCGGGTCCTGCCATTTCATTTTACAGCAGGCCCTTCCTTTATTTATTTCTCTGTTTATCTCAGCTCCTTGCCTGTGAAGCAATGCTTGTTAGTGAAAGGTGGAAGACTTTTTTGATATCTAAAGCCAATGTTACAATGAGCTTTTCTCCCCATGAGAGCACCTGGTTCTCATGTTTAATGAGTAAACACAGGAAAACAGAGACTTGAAGGCTGATTGTTCCCACCATCATTACTTCTGAACCCGACATTAAAGAGAAGTAAAAGACAACGGCACAGCAGTTCTTTGTTTTTTCCACCACACTTCCTTAAGAAAAAAAGTCTGTAATGAGACATATTTGAAGTCTGACTTGGGGACAATCTTCGAGATTATAATTGATTATTTTTCCAAAGTGGTGTGATGGGGAGGGGAGAAACAGAGCCGGATTGTGTAATAATTACTTGTTTCTTTTGAGGAAATAAATAAAATATGAATAATGTAATTACTAACTAACAAAATGCAGAGAACTGATTCCCCACCGCTCCGTTGACTGCAGCGAGCAAAGAGACAGAATTTCAAAAGTAGATTTCCAACTTAAGGATGACATGCAACAATTCCTCCCCACGTCTATGTGCCACATTTTGCTGGTGGAATCACCTGGTTTTAAGTGAAGTGCTTCTTTATATATGCAAGCTCCCTCCTCCCCAATTAATTTATCTTAAAAAGAAGCAAATTGCCAGTCACCTTAGCAAAGTTCTGACAAACAGAGGAAAGTTGTTTGAACAAAATTACAACAGGAATTCAATCAGCCAGTGTTTCACTAGGCAATTGGTGAGGCTATGGCCCCTTCTAGACAGGCCCTATATCCCAAGATCTGACCCCATGTTTTCTGTTTATCCCAGATTATCTGGCAATATGGACTCACTGAAAACCTAGAATCAGATCCTGGGATATAGGGCCTATCTGGAACCACTACTGGAGTCTAAGGAAATCTGGCCTTTGTCCATAAGAGTTTTCCAAAAGAAAAAAGAAAACTGAGTTATAGGTGGCAGGCTGGCAGCACATTGTTGGCAGATCAATTACATGCAGATCAAAACAATCAAAATGTATCCAATCATTTTAATGAAGGGCTTGGGAAGTTGAATTTTGTAGCAAAGAACACATATTCTCAGCACAAAAAAACTTGTTCAGATGGATTTGGTACCCTTTGGAAACAAACTCCACATTTGCCTGCTTGCCATTGCCCTGGATGAATTAAATTCTGCACCATACTGCATATATAAACAGTCAAAGCACGATGATTCCTCATTAATTGCCATGGCTCTGTCCTACAGAATCCTAGGATCCATAGCTTGATGAACTACTCAAGTGTCTCTCCAAGGAAGCTATAATCCTCTTCCCCTGAGCCACAGCACTACAAGAGCTCTCTAGCACAGTGGTTCTCAACCTGTGGGTCCCCAGATGTTTTGGCCTACAACTCCCAGAAATCCAAGCCAGTTTACCAGCTGTTAGGATTTCTGGGAGTTGAAGGTCAAAACATCTGGGGACCCACAGGTTGAGAACCACTGAGCACTCTACCTCAACTAAACTGCAGACTTCCAGGCTTCCATAGGATGGAGCCATGATAAAGTATGATGTTTGGATGTTCCCTCTTTTCCCGTCCCTTCTTTCAAATATTAGAACATTGGGCTATTACTTCTCTTTTCACACTTCCTTCTAGTTTTTGTGTACCTTCGTTTCCAACGTATAGTGACCCTTGGGAAAATCTATCATGGGTTTTTCTTGACAAGATTTATTCAGAGGATTTGGCAGTGTCTTTTGCTGATGCTGAGTGTGACTTACCCAAGACCATCAACTTGGTTTCCATGGCCAAGGGATTCAAATTCTGGTCTCCAAAGTTCAGCACTCAAACCACTGCACACCATGGGTTCAACCGTTACAGCATGTTGGCCCCTTATTCATGAGGAAGTTAGAGCAAGACATCAATGAAAGAGAAGATAGAAGAAGAGGCATTTGCAGCATAAGTGTATATGTTAATTTATATTTATAGATCCAGATGTAGCAATACAGACTGTAATAAATTGTTATAAAAGTACATCTCACCCAAGGTACCACTAATGGCCTCATCACTAAAGCTCCTGGTACGCCTGGCCCCTGTGAAAAAAAAGGAGGGACAGTGGGACGAATCAGTTGCCCCACGAGCAGCTCCCTCTCAGTGACGCTTTCCCCATCACATGGGGAAAGCGTCGCCCTCGCAGAGACAACACGGGAAGACTTCTGTGTTCCGGGAGAAGTGTGCAGTGACACTTCTACCCCAGTTGGGGATGGAGTTTCTGTCAGAAGTCACACGATGTCGTGTAATGTTCGGCATGGGGCTCCATCCTGAAGATGGCATGGACACTCATTTAGGTAAATATGATGAGGTCCTAAGCAACCCATTTGGCTTTTACACCAGCTGTATGCTAAATGTGGTTTTATTATTAATTTTGCCTGGAAAAGAAATTTTATTTATTTTAGCTGTAGTTATTGTGTACTTCAAATTGTCTCCGACAACCTAAGACAAACTTATTATAGAGTTTTCTTGGCAAGATTTGTTCATAACAGATTTGCCATTGCCTTCTTCTGACACTGAAAGTGAGATTGGACCTTTTCACACTAACCTCCCCCACTCTCCCTTTTTATTCCATTTTACCAGCAATCACTGGCGAAACAGCAGGCATGTGGGGCATCTTGCAGTGCCCCACACACCCTCCCTCCTTCCCTCATGACATGTGGGAAATGGGACAAGGCACGTTGGCTCCCTGTACCCATCATATGAGGGAAAGGGCAGTAACATGTGTCGGAGCTACCCAAACCATGACTTATCTTGCATCGTTGGCGAGGAAGTGTCTTGCAATGCTTCCTCATCAGTTTGGATATCAATTGAGCCAGCGTCATCTGATAACACTTGGAAGGCCCCATCCCCAAAGAGGAGAAAGGGGCCAAAAGCCACAAGTGTGATAAGGTGCTGAGTCAAAGCCACGCAATGGATTTCATGGTTGATCAGGGATTTGATGCCTAGTCTCCAAAGTTGAAGGCAATGCTGATGCCACTACATCACACTCTGCTTTTCACTGAGATGGGGGTTAAAGCTGGGACATTCTGTCAGCAAAGCATATGCTTTAACATTGAAATAAATTTCTATCAATTTTAACTAATTTACATTTATCCAGTAGATGCCTTGGGTGGCGATATTCCACTTTTTAAAGGCAAGTGTAGTGATCTTTCTTTACTAAAGAACAATAGTTTTGCTGTTGATTTTTTTCCAGATCTATATCCTCCATGTCTCATCAAATGTAACAGCTAGAAACTAGTCTCCACCCCTGATATGTAGTTTCCTTTAGCCGTTTCATAAATACTCACCTCATGAACTCCAGATAAACAGCCAACTAAATATTCCCAGTCAAGCGTACTTTATTTCATTTGGGGTGTGTGAGAGATTTTTAACCATTCCTGAGAACAACAACATAAAAAATTAATGGCTTGAGAAGACTTCAAGCCACTTTTTCTTTCCTTAATTTTGAAAACTTTCTTTATAAATATTTAATGGGATTATGATATTTAGTGTTTTTAAGGGAAAAAACTATTGGTAAAAACATGCGATGTAAATTTTTCATGTGCAGCCGATCCCCTCGGTGTCTTTGTTTACTTGTTTGTTCGCAACAATAAAAAAGAGAGAGTGAGAAAGTCATAATGAGATTGGATAGACAACTAACTATAATGGGAAACGTATTTAGCTTTGCAATCATTCAGGTCTTGCTTCTGTACAGACTTCTCCATATTTTTGCTTTTTCAGGAATATTTCACCATTGCCTGCTTTGCATTGTCCAGATTGTTTGAAGAATTGCCTTTTTGCTCTATTATTTATTTGTTTTCAGTGTTTGGATAGACTTAAGGTAACAGTGGGCTGCCCTCGCATAGCTGCCAACATCTAGCCACCCAACAGACAATTGGCACGTTCTGTTTCGACCATATTTACCACCGTGTTTTCTGTACCCACCTGGTATACACTTGCAGATGTGTGGCAGAAAAATGGCAAGCACACAGTTGACAAAGGTCATGAAACACTAGAGATATCACAACGAAAAGACAAACTATTTAGGAAGCTGATTGAAGTTTAATGCTGACTTTAGTGGTGCTTATTGGGATGGATATAATGGATTGAAATGTTTTTATACCTCTTGTCATCTGTGTGGATAGAAAGTCAGAGTTTAGTTTTGATTAAAATGATGCAATAAAATCAAGATTGACCATGGTGTCTTATTTCTGATTTCTAAGGACTGCAAGATGCCAATCCCCTCCATTTCTAAACAGTTCTAAAATAGTTAAGTAGCAAATTCAATCAGACTTCTACCTACCACTCATGCTGCTTCATCTGTGAAGTGGAGAAAGGGGTGGAGTGGAGAATTGAGCTGGGGAAATATCATCTTCTAGGCTTGCAATTTGCATGGAAAGGGGCAAAAGCGGTGATGGGATCTTTAAGAATGATGCCTTGTCTCTCTGGGGTAAGGGGCTAAAGAGGGAAAGTAAAGGAAGCCATAGAAGTGGTGTTTGTCTTAAGAATGAAGTCCTATGTCTCCTCTATGGATGGTTGAGCTCAAGGCCAGAGGAGGCAATACTGTGTGATGAAGGTAAGCAAATTCTCCATCTTCCTTAAAGAGGAAATCCTATGCAGAGAATACGATTCTACATGCAAATAAGCCCCCATCTACAATACCATACACAATCCAGATTATCTGCTTTGAGCTGTATTATATTAGTCTACACTGCCACATATTCCAGTTCAAAGCAAATAAACCAGATTTATATGACAGTGTAGCTGGGGCCAAAGATGATTTTCCCCGCTTTCCCTCATTTTTCCAGCTCCATCTGATGAAGTCCTTAGCGTGATTGTGAAAGCTGGACAATGAAGAAATATGATAGGAAGAGAATAAACTCATTTTGAAATGTGGTGCTGGAGGAGAGTTCAGCAGATACCAAAAAGACAAATCAATGAATGGGTCCAAGGGCAAATCCTCAGCTTTCACTAGAAGCAAAGATCACTTAAATTGAGGCTATCGCATATTAGTCATATCATGAGTCAACATTACTAATTTGAAAAGACAATAATGCTAGTAAGGTAGAAGGCAGCTGACAAAGAGAAAGATCACATTCCAGGTAGAGAAACTCAAACAAGGAAGCCACAGTATTGAACCAGAAAGATCTGAGCAGGGTTGTCAAAGACAGCATGTCTTGCAGTTCTCTTCATCATATGGTCACCAAAAGTCAATGACAACTTGATGCAATTTACAGCAATCACAAAAAACAACATCACCACAGACTGTCTTAAGACAGATTCATCCAGTTAAAACAGTGGTTCCCAACCGTTTGTTTGACCAGGGACCACTTGACAAGGGACCATTTAACCAGGGACCACTCTCCAACATTAGTACTAAAAGAGTTATGAATCAGGTTTTGGTCAACTTTAGATTTAGTTTTGTTATTTGAGGTGCTGATTCAGAAAATTGCATTGGATAGTCCACATTCGTTTTAGTTTCTGATACAGAACATATGCCATCCAGTAGTTGCCATCTGCTCGCCTACAGAAAACCATATTTAATAATCTAGAGCCGTGGCCCACAGGTTGGGAACCACTGAGTTAAAACATCTGAGTCAACCAAAAGTGTTGGAGCAGGCACAAAATAATTGCAGTGTTTGCAGCAATTGTATCTCTGTACAGAGGTATCCCACAAGCAAGGAGCCCACAACAGAGAAGCCTCAAGTACATTTGTTGACACATAATGTACTTGAGGTGTTCAGACAAGATCCTCCCCAAACAGACTTAAGCACAGGAGTTGAAAAAGAAGTTGTTTCTTTTTTTAAAAAAAACATTAAGCATGAAGAAGGGGAATGTCGAGGAGGAGGAAGAAGTAGAAGGAAATATTGTAACCCAGTGGTTCTCAACCTGTGGGTTCTCAGATCTTTTGTCCTTTAACTCCCAGAAATCCTAACAGCAGGTATACTGGCTGAGATTTCTGGGAGTTGTAGGCCAAAACAACTGGGGACCCACAGGTTGAGAACCACTGTTGTAGCCCCTTTCAGCCTGGCTGGTTTTATTTCTGCTTATAAACCCACGTCTTCATATATAGTTGAAGGAGAAGGAGAATTAGAAGAATTAGTAGGAGGGGGAAGGGAAGCTGAAGGAGTAGGATTATATCCCCAAAAGTTTATGCAATAATAAAAACCAGTTAGTCTTACAGTCTCTGCAACATTTCTTTTTTCCTCCTTTTCCTCCCCTTCCTTTTTAACCTGCAAGTGACTTAACATGGCTACTACTTGAAAACTACAACTATAAGAATGAGAGGATGAGAAAGTGACAAAGAGAAGGGAAAAGAGACATTAGCCTTTCTCTTTCAAATGAGGGGCAATGCCATAATGGTGGTGATTGTGCTTGAAAAACCTTTCTCATCCTCTTTCAGTGGAGCCCCTGGTGACACAGTGAGTTAAACCCCTGTGCCGGCAGGACTGAAGACTGACAGGTCGCAGGTTCGAATCCGGGGAGAGGCAGATAAGCTCCCTCTTTCAGCTCCAGCTCCTCATGCGGGGACATGAGAGAAGCCTCCCACAAGGATGATAAAACATCAAATCATCCGGGCGTCCCCTGGGCAACGTCCTTGCAGATGGCCAATTCTCTCACACCAGAAGCAACTTGCAGTTTCCCAAGTCTCTCCTGACACGACAAAAAAAATTCTCTTTTAGTACAATTAAATCTATCCTGCCCATGCAACGGCTGCTCATAGTGCCTAAAGCTAAATCCCAGGGATTGTGATGGCGTCTAAACATGTTCAGCCCATTTCATCCACAGAGGCCTTCTTAGTATTTCCCTCATGGCCACGCTCTGTTCGTTGGATGAATTCAAAGATATCTCCCCATTCACACCTGTTTGTCAGGCTAATGTGGTGCCAGTAGATGAGGGGTTCTCAAACTTGGCTTCGTGGAGCCCCAAGGCTGATAGTGAGGGGTTCTGCAATGCCATCCTTCTTCTCACCTCCTCCTCTTCCACCCTCCTCCTCCTGAGAAATGCAGGGAAATTAAAGTTTGGAACTCCTGAAGCAACAGCAGAAGCATCCCTCCCAGTGTAGAGACCATTTCGCCTTACCTTCCTTGCTGCCCAGACTCTTTTCCTTGCTGCCTAGACCTCCCCCACTTGCCTTTTTTGCTTCCAAAAACTCATATCCCTCCCACCGCTTGGGAATACTTTGATTGTACTTTTTCTGCATGGCAGAAGGGAGTTGAACTGGATGGTCCCTAGGGTTTCCATTGTTCTTGTTGTGGTTACAAAGGCTAGATGGTCATTTGTTGCGAGTACTTTGATTATACTTTTACTGCATGGCAAGAGGAGGTTAGACTGGATGAACCCTGAGGTATTCTACTGAAATACTATTACTGTAAGTTTCTGTTGGATAAAATTGTTCTTCATTTTAAACATTGTTCTTTCTTTCTTTCTTTCTTTCTTATTTTCTTTCTTTCTCTTTTGCACTACAAACTATACATGTGCAGTGCGCATAGGAATTTGTTCCTGTTTTGTTTTTTTCATTTAGTTTACACAAACACTCTCTACTCACCTGACACTGGCCTGGCCTGTCTGTCAAATTTTAAAATGCAATGCGCCCCCTGTGTCTAAAAGTTATACACACACACACTAATATATAAAATATAATACATGATATTATATACACACATACATATAATAAAAGTAAAAATGTGTGTATGTGGCAGAGGTGTCCACTTGCACAGACAGCCTCAGTCTTCCACAAATTGGCTATAGTGCCAATTGTTGAGAAGACTCCAAAGGCACTCCCTCAACTGACATTGAAGGTTATAGTGAGTGCCATGAACATGTAGCCCAAACCCTGCCAATGTCCTCTCCAAACAACAACAACCAAAGGAATGCTTTCATTCGGGGACCATTTCATCCTAGATGTTCTGCTTTTTCAAATAATCCGAGCCAACATAACATACTGGAGGGGTTTGGGGGAGAATGACATGCCCAAGCGGGAGTTGTAGTTCACCCTGCATCCAGAGATATTACCAAACTTTCCAAAACAAACAATGCCTTTCTGAAATAACCTGGGCATCGCCAGGTACCCAAGCTAGTATAATATATAAAAAATAACATATAAAATATAATATATACATTTCTTGGGGCTCCACAAGAAACTTGCTTCAAAAAGGCTTCATGGCTGAAAAGGTTTGAGAACCCCTTCAGTAGAGAATATTTCAATGTGAGTGAGTGAGAAGGAGAAAATCCCTTCTTTTTAGCTCCCATCTTGGACTGGGAGTAGGTTTAACTTGAGGGAGAAGATCCTAATTCATTGCAAGAACACCAATATATGCTTAGGAAGAGAATGTTAATTTAGTTTATTTATCCAGAAACCAAGGAAAGAATGAAGGCAAGGGAAGAGGCAAGTGGACTTCAAGAAGTTTATGGATTCAGGGAAGCAGGGAAAGAGCACTGAAGTCACCAAATGAAAATTCACCAGGAAGAACTCTCAATAAATCTGTGTTGTTTGAATTGACAGATCGCTCCCACTCCCCTTTCAGCGCATTTTTCTTTACAGTCATACCAAAGTCACTGTAAATAAATAAATTGTGGGTTTATGCTAAGATGGTTGTTTCTTTTTCTCATCCCCTCACTGCCAATCATAGGATAAAAGGCACCATTATTTCAAGACCCCTGTGGTTGTCTGTCTGTCTTTTTTCCAATGAGCTGAAGAACAACAGACGTCTATGTGTCACTCCTAATTGGTGCACCCACTGTGTTGTCTTCCAAAGGATCTGGTGTGGATTTTTCACAAAAAGCTTGTATTCCAACAGGTTATTTCTGGACTTGCAATAGCATGCACGGTGCCCCTCTGAAATGTCCCAGTATCGTCTTCCAGAACATTGTCAGCTCTGCTTGCTTTTCCAAGCTCTCGATGCGAATCCCAGCATGGCTTCACGTGCCAGTTTACATGGCCTCCTTTCTACCACCAATAACTGCACGCCTCCAGCTGAAGCAATAAGTTTAATCACGGTAATAGAAGAACCTGCTTCTGCTATCCATATCAATGGAAAAAAACTGTTTTTCCTCTATTCTCATTGTTTAAAACAAAGCAATTCAATCTGGGAAGAGAATGTAGCAACCAATTTTTAAAAATAGGTATATGGGGAACATTTACAGGAGAGTGAAATAATGGAAAATTCATAAACTGAGATAGAGCTTTACAAAAGATGGCTTCCTGCTATACTTGTAGGCTCACATACCCACTACTTTGAGATGTATTTCCTTTTTTTTAACTGGAGCTTCTGACTCAACTTGTGGATCCCTAGGTATTTGACCTACAACTCCCAAAAATCCCAGCCAGTTTACCACCTGTTATGATTTCTGAGAGTTGAAGGCCAAAACATCTGGGGACCTACAGGTTGAGAACCACTGGACAATAGCTTTTCAATCAATCCATTCAATAACTAAGACACCAGATCCCATTTAATCATGGAAACTAAGCAAGATTGGCATTGGTTGTACTCAGATGGGAGATCACTAAAGAATATCAAGTGTGATAGGATATGTTTTAGAGGAAGAAATTTGCAGAACCATCTCTGAGTGTTCCTTGCCCAACAAAACCCTATGGAAATCCATGGAGTCACCATAAGTGGACAGGGGACCTGAAGCCACATGAGCACACATGCCGAAAACAGTCTTATCACTATTGTTACAATGTAGTAATGAGTAACTTCATTGTCTTAGCAGTGTAACATTTATTTGTTATTGTCACATTTAATTTGGTAATAAAACCTTTAATCATGGTAATAGAATTGAAAAAAAACCCTATTTCAGATGAGAAATGGGTACAAAAAATGGGACCTCCCTACCGTATAACTCAGTTACTGGTTCTCCAAAGAATTGTTCAAAGACTTAGGCTAAACCAGGGGTCCTCAAACTATGGCCCGAGGGCCGGATATGGCCCTCCAAGGTCATTTACCCGGCCCTCGCTCAGGGTCAACCTAAGTTTGAAACAGCTTGAAAACACACAACAACAACAACAACAACAACAAATCCTATCTCATCAGCCAAAAGCAGGCCCACGCTTCACATTGAAATACTAATAATATTTGTTAAAATTGTTCTTCATTTTAATTATTGTATTGTTTTTACGTGTTTTCCGAACTACAAATAAGATATGTGCAGTGTGCATAGGAATTCATTCATGTTTTTTTCAAATTATAATCCGGCCCTCCAACAGTTCGTGGGACTACGACCTGGCCCTCTGTTTAAAAAGTTTGAAGACCCCTGGGCTAAACTATACAAAATGAATGATGCAATTTCACTCAGATGTGAAATTTTAATAATAATATTTTTAAAATTATTTAATGTTTTAATACTTTTAATATTTTTAATATTTAATGTTTTAAATAATAATAGTAGTAATAATAGTATTACTCTATTTTCCCCCTAGTTTTAATAATGTCCATCCATTTACATATCTCAGGGTCAGTTTCCTTTGTTAATACTTTAGTAATACATATGTAAATACTTATTGAATTAATCATCTTCTGTGCAGATTCTGTATCTATCTATCTATCTATCTATCTATCTATCTATCTATCTATCTATAGTATATATATATATAGATAGGAGCCCCCAGTGGCACAGGGGGTTAAACCCCTGTGCCAGCAGAACTGAAGACCGACAGGTCGCAGGTTTGAATCCAGGAAGAGTGCAGATGAGCTCCTTCTACCAGCTCCAGCTCCCCATGCAGGGACATGAGAGAAGCCTCCCAAAAGGATGGTAAAAACATCAAAACATCTGGGTGTCCCCTGGGCAATGTCCTTGCAGATGGCCAATTCTCTCACACCAGAAGCGACTTGCAGTTTCTCAAGTTGCTCCAGATACTACCAAAAAAAAAAAACCCTCAGATGTGAGAGGACATAGACACCCTAAGACATATATGTGTCTTTGCCTACCGTCTTAGAATTTTAGGATAAGATGCTAACCTGGTTACACTAAATTATAAGGCCAAATACTATTTTCTCAAAAGCTTTTTTCAATACTGTCCGTTATTGAGATGAAAAATGCAGAACTGCATCTTAATGCACTGATTTCATTTTTGATTGTGCTGCTAGAGCTAAAATAGCAAAATCTTAAGGAACTATAGGGTTATATCTCCAACAATAGTTGGGTGGACTTTTGAAGACTGTTTTCCCTGAAAGGCTAACAACAAAATAGCAAGAATAGAAACAACAAAAACAGCTTTGTGGAAACACGGAACTTCTGCAGATATTTCATTTGAGACATAACGTTGGAACAAGACCCATCATCAACACATAGAGTACTTTGATGCAATACTTTCTATATAAAAAAAAACATGAAGTACTGAATGCATGGTCTGTGATGAGATGATCCATTTAAATGATAAAGTAGCCCTGTAATTAACAGAGCCATGACTAAAAACTGAAAAATGAATGTGCAGGGTGTGTACAATAGAAAAGGGAAAATATTGCATTGCCCAAGTCCTGTCTTGTGTTGTGTTTTATATACTACTGTCTCTTGTTGAGGGTATGGGAACAATGAGTTGGCCTGTAGAAGAACACATTTTGTACCAATGGCCTGGGACATTCAGATATTTTAGGCAACTATTTTAGTTAGTTCTGAAGAATAGAAAACTGTTTCTTAAAAAAAATGGTAACTAGTTTTAGAGTCAGCATGGTTTTGTGGTTCGAGTGATGGAATAGAACTCCATGGGACAAGGATTTGAATCCCTACTCATCCACCCTATAGGGCAACCTTAGTAAAGTCACACTGTCTTTGCTTTAAAGGAAGACAGTGGCAAAACTCTTCCAAATAAATCTTGCTGCAAAACCCAGGAATATGTTCATCTAAGTCAGGGTTGAGTTGGAGTCACATAGCAAGAAAATATGAGTCAGTGTTGTATAATGGTTTGCATGATGGCCTAGAACTCTTGTTGTTATTTGCTGTCAAAACAACTTGGATTTATGGTGACCCTAGGAATGGGAGACCTGCAAGAACCTCCATCATCAGCATGCAAGCTCAGGATTTGCAGACTCTGGGTCATAGCGTCCTTGATTGAATCTGTTCATGAGTGGTGTGATCTCCCTCTTTTCCTACTGCCTTTCAATGCATCAAGATTGTGCTGGTACGGCTGTGCCACGAGCTCCAACTTTATTTTCTTTCTGTTATCTGTTTTGCAGTCATAGGACAGGCCTCCTGTCCATCATAATTAAGCTTTGGTTCCGCCCCTTGTTCTGGGCTCTGGGAAGGAAAGGAGCCATTTTTTGAGCAATCTCACGCAAGGTAGCTAAGCTATAGGACGTAGACCACCTTGTCCTGTAGAAAAGCTTCCTTTCTCAATAACCATCCAGGGAAAAAGGAGCATCCAGAGAAAAATAACATCCGGGGATACAGAAGCAGAAATTCCAGGAGAAAGGCTCTGGCTGGGAGCTCACAGCCTCTCAGCAATCAGAGGGAAAACAGCCCTGAAGTTTCAAAGAACTCTCTGAGGGAGGTCAGCACTACAGATCCACTGAACTCCAGCTGAAATATCTTCAAGCCTCAGCTGGTAGGTCTACTCAATACCCAGACTCATTTGGAGTCGGTAGTAGGTCCCACACCGACGAGGCATAAATACATAGTAAACAGCCTGGGAGAGGTTAAAAAGGGGTTTTCCTACAGAGAAAGTTTAGTTAATCAAAGTCTGGTACCAGTCCATAGAGGACTAGACTAAGAAAGCCTTGAAGTGTTGTTTGAACCATTGAAGATTTGTTGTTTGTTTCATAATAAAGACTTTGGTGTATCATTAAAGATTCTAAGGACCATCACTTCAGAAAAATCCCTGAGAACCTCTCTTTGAGGCACCCTGGCTTCCTGCTGGGCTTAAAGTATACGTCCTATAGAAAGTACAGCTATTACAGGCCCAGCGCGCGACAGAACAAAGATAATCTTTTTCCAATGAGTGACATCATCTCATGATACATTCAAAGTATGACCTATTACATGGCAGTGGGATTGTTCTTCCCAATCTATCAGATGTTCCCCCATGTCACTGTGTCCCCGCTCCCATTTTTTAGGCAGATCTTGTGCAGCATGCAGGTTTGTGACCTCCATCCACAAGTTCTGAATTTTAAAAAAAACCACAGTCCTCTAAACTATTCCTTTCATAGAATCATAGAATAGAATCATAGAATAAAAGAGTTGGAAGAGACCTCATGGGCCATCCAGTCCAACCCCCTGCCAAGAAGCAGGAATATTGCATTCAAATCACCCCTGACAGATGGCCATCCAGCCTCTGCTTAAAAGCTTCCAAAGAAGGAGCCTCCACCACACTCCGGGGCAGAGAGTTCCACTGCTGAACGGCTCTCACAGTCAGGAAGTTCTTCCTAATGTTCAGATGGAATCTCCTCTCTTGTAGTTTGAAGCCATTGTTCCGCGTCCTAGTCTCCAAGGAAGCAGAAAACAAGCTTGCTCCCTCCTCCCTGTGGCTTCCTCTCACATATTTATACATGGCTATCATATCTCCTCTCAGCCTTCTCTTCTTCAGGCTAAACATGCCCAGTTCCCTAAGCCGCTCCTCATAGGGCTTGTTCTCCAGACCCTTGATCATTTTAGTCGCCCTCCTCTGGACACATTCCAGCTTGTCAATATCTCTCTTGAATTGTGGTGCCCAGAATTGGACACAATATTCCAGATGTGGTCTAACCAAAGCAGAATAGAGGGGTAGCATTACTTCCTTAGATCTAGACACTATGCTTTCGATGACAAACCCATGTTCTACTAAACCCCTTCTAGCCATGCAAACACGAAGATTTGCTGATCCACTTCTTTCAATGCAAAACCTCAATTGGCTAATCCACTTCTAGTCATTCAAACATCATGATCTGTAAATTACCTTCTTTCTATGAAAACCTAAGATCTGTTAATAGAGGATGAGCTGTTGATGACCTGCTGATGATATACCATCACACATCAAATATTGCGTCTCTGATGTGTGTGGATTAATTAAAGATAAGTAGGGTCAATTCCCACCCATATTACAAAAGTCTGCAGCTCCTTTGCTTATGGATTCCTAATGGATCATGCATCATGTGATGGAATCCGCAGGAATCAGTATGCAAAGGGCATCAGAGGCAAGACATTTTATTGTGTGATAAGGTCCTAGGATCCATTAGGGTTTTTTTTTTTAGCAGTGCAGGATATGCATTAAAGCGCTCCAGTACCGTATTTCAAATAAGCTTATTTTCTTTCTGTTAGCTTTGTCTGGCTTCGACAGCCAAGCATAGAAATCAGAAATATTTTTGCCTAGATAATTCTGACTTCAATATTTATTGATATATGCCTTTACAACTGAGGATCCCAATTAGCTCCTTCAGCAGGGCAGCAGCGGAGCAGTTGCAGCAATTCCTAGACGACACAGCCGGACTAGATCCCTTCCAGTCCAGCTTCCGTGCGGGGCACGGGACAGAGACTGTGCTGGTCTCCATCACGGATCACCTTCGATGCCAGCTTGACCAGGGCGGGTCAGTGCTGCTTGTGTTATTGGATCTCACAGCAGCATTTGACACAGTCAACCACAATCTTTTGACCCACCGCCTTGCTGTTGCTGGAGTCAGGGGGACAGCTTTAAACTGGCTGTCCTCCTTTCTTCACAACCGTGGACAGCGAGTAGAGAGGGAAGGCCTGGTCTCTGAGAGGTCCCCTCTATCTTGTGGGGTTCCTCAGGGGGCCATTCTCTCCTCTCTGTTATTTAACATCTATATGTGACCACTTGCTCAGCTGGTTCGAGGTTTTGGGCTTGAGTGTTATCAGTATGCCGATGACACTCAGCTGGTGTTGAAGATGGAAGGCCGGCCGGACTCTGTACCTGATTGTTTCCATCAGTGCCTCGAGGCCGTTACTGGATGGCTGCGTGCCAGCAGGTTGAGGGTGAATCCAGCAAAGACGGAGATCCTATGGCTGGGCCGACCGGGCAGTGGGGACATCAGTTTACAGTTCACTACAATTAAAGAGCATTCTGAAACCTACAAACGACAGAAATGGGGCAACCTTCCCACACAGAACCCCCATGACCAACTAAAAATACTTAAGGCCACCCAGTCCAACTCTCTTCACCAGGGCAAGAAAATGTAATCAGAACCCTCCTGACAAAGAGCCATCCAGTCATAAATATAGATAGATAGATAGATAGATAGATAGATAGATAGATATGATTCTCTCTCACACACAGAGATATAGTATCACAGATTTGAAAGAGACCCTTAAAGAAGGACTATGATATGTTGTATATTCCAGAGTAGGCAAACCAGACACTCTCCACATCAACACTGACAAAGAAACAACAAGAAATACTGTTTACTCACAAGCATAAAGGAATTACATATATTAGAAACCAACACTTTCTCATTACTTTATTTTCCAGATCACTAGACTGGGCCACAGCAATGCGTGGCAGGGGACAGCTAGTGTTATATAAATAATCTGTGGTAATTATTTTGCTTTCTTATAATTTAATTCTAACTCTGCTTTTGGACTTTCTTTCTTGACTATCGTTAGTTGTCACTCCATGTGGTCAACTGCATGAAACCATGGCTGGAATCCCTGTTCACCTATTGAAATTCATTGCGTGACCTTGGATAAGTCACACTCTTTCAGCCTAAGAGGCACAAGGCAACCTCCTGGGACTAGATCTTGCTAAGGAAATTCTATGACAGGATGGTCCTAAGTCATTGTTAAAGTACATAACAACACCAACTAACTACTGTTTGGGGAACTTTACCATGACAACTGCCACCCATTACTTTTAATAGTGGTTCTCCATCTGTAGTAAATAAAATAAATATTTCTTTCCGATAAAGGAGAATGGGTGGCCAGCACAGAGTGACTGCCAAGAGCATCCAATTGTCTTCTGTCCCAAGCACATCTGGGGAAATCAATTGTCATTCTTCGAAGTGCAATGCCATGGACACAACAAGCAAACAAGGAAACCAGAACACCAAGTCCTACTGCTTCTCCCCCCGCCCCCCAAAAGTTTTGCAAGCCCTTGTTGAGTTGCAGTGATGTCTTCAGTTATTATTCCTTCCCTCCTCCCAGCAGTTCACTTCAAAAATGAGGAGCAGCAGTTCTGGAAGGGATCCCAAGCATGCTGTAGACTCTGTGACCTGCCTCCAAATATATGGAGTGATGGCATCAGTTCAGGGAAGGGGAGGAAATTGGTTCTGCGGCTCTGAAATGATCAGACAGCCACAAACGGTAACTTGAGAGGGGCTGGCTGCCTTGCTCGGCTGGACCAGATTGGTACGCAGTTTCATTTTTGACACTTTGAAGCCTCCTCCTTTTTTTGAAGCCAGGCTTAGTGGTTTGAGGGACATGATGAAAGAAGGAAACAACTTGATTCCCACACACACACACTCCGCCAACTTCTGCTCTAAAATTTGGTGATTATTAGGAAATGTGAGGTCTGTGATTGGAAAAAGAAAAAGGCATTCTGGCACTGCAGATCATGAAATGCTGGAAAGAGACACAGTATAGCACAAGAGGTTCAAGATGCTTACAAATCTTTGGCTAGCTGTCATGATTTGACAGGGAGCTGCAAGCTTCCACACTGTTCCTAAAAGTCGACTTCTTAGAAACCGCACAGTGCTTTTATCCCTGCTTCCGGAGTCCTTCTTCGTCTTTGACTGGAGATGAAGCAAGCTTTGATATAGACACGTGTTTACTTTGTCAGTTGTGCTCACCCTAAAACAGAATTTTATTTTCCACTTTTTCCACCTCTTTTAACAATTGGGTAGCAATTTTAAACATCCTGTGTCCTGTGTTAAAATGGTGACCTGAATCCAACTCTCAGATCTCTGGAGCAGATTCTCGTTAGCGGAGATGTGAATGCACAGTTCTAAAGCACCCGCTTTGAATGTAGAAGGTCTCCAACTCAGTCCTCTGATGGAAAGATCTGAAAAGAACAGGAAAGACCAATCTGAATCTTTGAGGAGGAGATACCAGACAAGGTACACAGTGCCAGAGAAACACATAAGCTGGCTCATTACAAAATGGTTCTTTGGGTAGACCAAAAGCAATGGATCCCAATGAGGAATGCAAAACTATGTTCATTCTGGAAGCCCTTACAAATCTAGAGTTGACCCAATGGTGTGTCAAGAAAGGCTCAGCAATAAGTCACATGAAAATGGGGACTTGTGACCATTCAGATGTTGTTAGTCCACACAGTTCATCATAAAACCCTCTGCTGACGATGGAGGCCCAGGTCTCCGCCGTTAGCAGAACCGCCTTCTTTCATCTGCGGCAGGCTAGACGGCTGGTCCCCTACCTGTCCAGGGATGACCTAGCTACGGTTATCCAGGCCACGGTCATCTCAAGACTGGACTACTGTAATGCCCTCTACATTGGCCTTCCTCTGTCGGTGATCCGGAAGCTCAAGTTGGTACAAAATGCAGCTGCTCAGCTTCTTGCGGGAATTCCGATGAGATGCCACATAACACCAATCTTACTACAGCTGCATTGGTTACCAATTGAGCACCTGATCACTTTCAAAGTGATAGTACTCACCTTTAAGGCCTTGCATGGTCTGGGGCTGATGTACCTGAGGGACCCCCTCACCCCCTACCAACCCCAGAGATCCCTCCGTTCTGAGGACCAAGATCTATTGGAAGTCCCCAGTGTCAAGACCTTGCGTCTAACAGCAACCAGACGCAGATCCTTCACAGCAGTGGCACCATCACTCTGGAATACTCTGCCACCTGAAGTCCGTGCCTTGCGGGATTTACCAGCTTTCCGCAGGGCATGTAAGACATACCTGTTTCGACAGGCTTTTAATGTTTGATATTGTTGCTTTTAAATTGTTTTAAACTGCTTTTAAATTTTGTTAGATTTCAGCTATTCTTGTAAGCCACTCCAAGCCCCAGGGAAGTGGCGGCATATAAGTTTAAATAATAAATAAATAAATAAATAAATAAATAAAACATCTGGGCGTCCCCTGGGCAACGTCCTTGCAGAAGGCCAATTCTTTTACACTAGAAATGACTTGCAGTTTCTCAAGTCACTCCTGGCATGAAAAAAAAATTCATTGAGACCAACTAGAACTGGAGTCCCATGATACTGAGCAACAGATTTTCCATCCTTGGAGTAGTCAAGCCACTCTGTAAAAGCAGGAAATGGTTAGACTTGTACTCAGGGGCGGCTCAACCCATTACGCAAAGTAAGCATTTGCAGTATAGTTGATTTTGCCCAGGGGCGTTCTTGAGGCGCTCTTGGGGGAAAATAGATCTTGACATATGCGAGTTGTAGTTACTGGGATGTATAGTTCACCTACAATCAAAGGGCATTCTGAACTCCACCAATGATGGAATTGAACCAAATATGGTACACAGAACTCCCACAACGAACAGAAAATATATATCAGTGATTGGTTGGGGGGGTGGGCGCCAAAGTACTGTTTGCTTACCATTGAAAATTACCTAGGACCGCCTCTGCTTGTACTTTGTTGTTGTTCATTCGTTCAGTCGTCTCCAAAGTACTGTTTGCTTACCATTGAAAATTATCTAGGGCCGCTTCTGCTTGTACTTTGTTGTTGTTCATTCGTTCAGTCGTCTCCGACTCTTCGTGACCTCATGGACCAGCCCACGCCAGAGCTCCCTGTCGGCCATCACCACCCCCAGCTCCTTCAAGGTCAGTCCATTCACTTCAAGGATGCCATCCATCCATCTTGCCCTTGGTCGGCCCCTCTTCCTTTTGCCTTCCACTTTCCCCAGCATAATTGTCTTCTCTAGGCTTTGCTGTCTCGTCATGATGTGGCCAAAGTACTTCAGCTTTGTCTCTAGTATCCTTCCCTCCAATTAGCAGTCGGGCTTTATTTCCTGGAGGATGGACTGGTTGGATCTTCTCGCAGTCCAAGGCACTCTCAGAACTTTCCTCCAACACCACAGCTCAAAAGCTCATCCTTCCCTAAGGTCCAGCTCTCACATCCGTAGGTGACTACAGGGAATACCATGGCTTTGACTAGGCGGATCTTCGTTGCCAGTGTGATGTCTCTACTCTTTACTATTTTATCGAGATTGGACATTGCTCTCTTCCCAAGAAGTAAGCATCTTCTGATTTCCTGGCCACTGTCTTCATCTGCAGTAATCTTTGCACCTAGAAATACAAAGTCTGTCACGGCCTCCACGTTTTCTCCCTCTATTTTCCAGTTGTCAATCATTCTTGTTGCCACAATCTTGGGTTTTTTTATATTTAGCTGCAACCCAGCTTTTGCGCTTTCTTCTTTCACCTTGATTAGAAGGCAATGTACTAGCACATTGTTATTCATGGGGTTCCTGAAGTTGTTTCTCTTCTGTGTGCATTAGACAGTGCTACAATTAGGTGGATATGTAACTGTTGACAGATCAAACCCAGAGAATGCACACCAATGATTGCTTTTAATCGTGGAGAGAAAAGATTCACAAGAATGCCTCAGGTTCTGTCCTAGGCCTTAGATGGTAGAATAGAAGGGCATAGATGTAGAAGACATGTTTATCAAATATTTAGATGACACCAAATTAGGGGTGAAATAGCAAATACCCCAGAGGACAGAATCAGGATTCAAGACAATCTTGAAAGATGTAAGAACTGAGCCAAAATGAACAAAACGAATTCCAGCAGAGATCAATGTAACACGCTACATCTAGGTAGAAAAATCGTAATGCACAAATATAGGATGGGTGACACCTGACTTGAAAGCATTTTGTGTGAAAAGGATCTAGTGGTCTTTGTAGTCCACAAGCCAAATACACATCAATAATATGATGTAGTGGCCAAAAAAAAAAGCCAATGCAATTCTAGGCTGTATCAACAGGAGTATAGTGTTCCGATTGAGGGAAATAGTCATACCGCTCTATGTCACTCTGGCCATCTATGTAAATCTATTTTATCATCTAAAGCCCAGGACAGAACCTGAATCATTCTTATGAATCTTTTCTCTCCATGATTAAAAGGTCTGGCAAAACAGACCTATGACTTTATCACACTAGAGAATGAATCCACTTTAAATCTGGTTTCTGCCTCCTGCAGAATTCTGGGGTTTGTAGTTTAGTGAGGTTGATAAAGGCTCCTCCCTAAACTACAAATCCCAGATTTCTGCAGGAGGCCGTAATTTGATTTAAAGTGGATCCATTCTCTAGTGTGATAAAGTAGCAAGATGAATACAGACAAGCTGGGTCCTAGGACTACCAAAACATAAAAGCCCATAGAGCTATATGTGTCCAGTAGTTAGATCAGTGGTTCTCAACGTTCCTAATGCCGCGACCCCTTAAAACAGTTCCTTCTGTTGTGGTGACCCCCAGCCATTAAATTATTTTCGTTGCTACTTTATAATTGTAATTTTGCTACTCTTATGAATCATTATGTAAATATCCGATATGCAAGATGTATTCTTATTCACTGGACCAAATTTGGCACAAATACCCAATATGCCCAAATTTGAATACTGGTGGGGTTGGGATGGGAGCATTGATTTTGTCATTTGGGAGTTGTAGTTGCTGGGATTTATAGTTCACCTACATTCAAAGAGCATTCTGAACTACACCAACAATGGACATGAACCAAACTTGGCACACAGAACTCCCATGACCAATAGAAAATACTGGAAGGGTTTGGTGGGCATTGATCTTGGGTTTTAGAGTTGTAGTTTGCTTACATCCAGAGAGCACTGTGGACTCAAACAATGATGGATCTGGATCAAACTTGGCATGAATATTCAATATGCCCAAATGTGAACACTGGTGAAGTTCGGGGAAAATAGACCTTGAGATTTCAGAATTGTAGTTGCTGGGATTTATAGTTCACCTACTACCAAAGAGCATTCTGACGCCCACCAATGATAGAATTAGGCCAAACTTCCCATGACCAAATACTGTCTGTGATGGTCTTTGGCGACCCCTCTGACACCCCCTCGCGGCCCCTTCAGAGGTCCCAACCCCCAGGTTGAGGACCACTGAGTTAGATATTATAAGACTAGGCAGTTTAAAGACATGTTGAATGTCTTCTCATGCATTCAGAGCTTTGACAGAAAGAAATATTGTGGATGAAGAAAATTCCATGTCTTCTCCATCAACTGAGGGTGTAGCCACACTGCAGAATGGCACAAATTCTGTGATTTCTAGTTTGCTGTGGCCCCAGACAGGCTCGTAGCCAGGATTTCGTTTCGGGGGGGGGGGGGCTGATTTTTTTTCGGGGGGGCTCGGGGGGGCTGAGTTTTGGGGGGGGGGCTGAGTCTAAGTGAAAGAGGGTCTAGCCTAGCGAACCTTTTGTATCATTACCCCAATACCCCCATGCATATGGGATATATTGAGTATGGTGATCAGATCATGATATGAATAAACATAACAGTTTAAATAATGCACTGGTAAGGCCTTTTCGCGAACCACCATGAGAATTTCGGGGGGGGGGGGGGCTGAAGCCCCTTGAGCCCCCCCCCCCCCCCCCGGGCTACATGCCTGGCCCCAGAGCTCTTTGAGAGAGACAGCTATATATTCAGCATTGAGACGTGCCTGTTAAAGTGGTGTCAAACTACTATGCTTCTGCACTGTGATGAACTTAAATGTGCTACCTGTTGGTGACATATACTAGTGTAAATCTCAGTCATAGTGGTGTATGTACTTTGATAAGCAAAACATTAACAGAAAACCAAAGAGGGTAAATTCCAAACAAATAGTGGGCCTAAATATAATACCAATCCATGGCACACTGGCAGGAGAAATTGCCAGTTCCCCCACAACAAATAAAAACCACTGTACTAAGGACTCCTTGTGAATGGAGATGAAAAGTCTTAGCATTTTGTGTGTGTGTGTGTGCATGCCCTCAAGACACTTCTTGATTTATGGCATACAGAGGCCCATGCACTTTTTCCAATCTCCAAAATCACAAAAAGAAAGAGGGAGACTGGGGTCTTTTACAGGCATACCTTCTTCCCACGCTCAGCCTTCCTCACATAGTTGGCTCTGCCATTGGGCAGCAAGTCCTGTGAAAGTAGTTATGACTTTAAGCCTTGTAACTTTCTCCTGACCCTGCACAAACCAGCACAAAGAAACAAGCTCTCAGTGCCTTTCACCTTGTACTCTCCATATGAAATAATATACAGTGAAATTAATCCCAGCAGGAGCCCCTTCCAATAGAGCACAGATTCACATAAAAGGAAATAGAAAGAATGACTGAACCAAGGAGTTTGCTTAAATATTGAGGGAGAAAGGAAAAGAAAGACCTGGGTGATCTGGAGGGGGGAAGACCAAATTATTGAGACATTTTATAGCACCCCCCTCCCCTGGGAAGTTTTGAAATAAATGTTTTGTTTTAGTGTCAGGAGTGAATTGAGAAACTGCAAGTCGCTTCTGGTGTGAGACAATTGGTTGGTTGGCTGTCTGCAAGGACGTTGCCCTGGAGATGTTTTGACGTTTTACCATCCTTGTGGGAGGCTTCTCTCATGTCCCTGCATGGGGAGCTGGAGCTGATAGAGGGAGCTCATCGTGCTCTCACCAGATTTGAACCTGCGACCTGTTGGTCTTCAATCCTGCTGGCACAAGGGTTTAACCCATTGTGCCACCAGGTGCTCCTCAAATATAGGGCGAAGCATTTGTTCATAAAAACCTCAATTTCAAGGCATTGGCTGTATGTACCCTTTCTCAAACTGGCATCTTCCACATGTGGCCGATGATACCCCCATCATCCCCTGGCATTGTGCCTGTGCTGTGTGAGGATTATGGCTGTTGTACTCCAGTATATTTGAGGATTTCAACTGCCCTGGGGATGGACAGGGATCAGCTTTTGGCACAATTACTGCATAAGACAGAGATTGCATTACAGTATCCTAAACATGGGCAAACTATGGCCCTCCAGGCAGGGGCGGCTCAACCCATTACGCAAAGTAAGCATTTGCAGTATAGTTGATTTTGCACAGGGGCGCTCTTGAGGTGCTCTTGGGGTAAAATAGACCTTGACATATGCGAGTTGTAGTTACTGGGATGTAGAGTTCACCTACAATCAAAAAGCATTCTGAACTCCACCAATGATGGAATTGAACCAAATATGGCACACAGAACTCCCATGACCAACAGAAAATATATATCAGTGATTGATTTGGGGGGGGGGGGGAGGCGCCAAAATATTGTTTGCTTACCATTGAAAATTACCTAGGGCCACCTCTGCCTCCAGGTGTTTTGGACTTCAACTCTCACAGTTTTTAACAGCCTACCGGCTCCTAGTAATTGTGGAAGTTGAAGTGCAAAACAGGGTCGAAGGTTGTCCATGCCTGATCTAGACTGGGCCCCTTCTTCCAGGCAAAAAGACACAATCCAAACTCTCCTTATCTCCAATGAATATGTTTCCCCTTGAGGAAGCCACATAATAATAATAATAATAATAATAATAATAATAATAATAATAATAATCTTTATTTATACCCCGCCGCCATCTTCCCAATGGGGACTCGGAGCGGCTTACATGAGGCCAAGCCCAAACAACAAAATTACAATAAAATAAGACCAAAAACGCAAAACGAAAATGCAAACAAAGCACAACATCATAATAACATAGAACATGTGAATAAATAACGATATATAATTACAATAACACAATCACAATGACAGTGGGTGGGTTACATGTAATGATTAAAAGAAAGACTCATTAAAATTGGTTAAAAACTTGGGCGAGATAAAAGAGAAACGAATTGTTTGTGGAGGAGGACTCATTATAGCGGGGATTGTGGGATCAAACTTTCCCACAGGGGGGAGGGAGGATGCGTACTCCAATGACAGAAACGTTGAGGCTAAACAATAGTGCGGTATTGAATACCTACTCGCCAAAGACGCAGCGGAAGAGGTTCTTTTTAAAGGTTTCTAGGGTAAGAGCTTTCCTAATTTCTCCTGGTAATGAGTTACAGAGTTGGGGAGCCACAGAGGAAAAGGCTCTCTCCCTTGTACTTACCAGGCAGGCTTGTGACACTGGCAGGGGCGAAAAAAGGGCCTACCCAGAAGAACGGAGGGCATGAGTTGGTTCATGGAGGGAGATACGGTCATGAAGGTAGGCAAGTCCCAAACCGTTTAGGGCTTTATAGGTGATAACCTGCACCTTGAACTGGGACTGGAAAATAAACGGTAGCCAGTGGAGCTCCTTAAACAGGGGGGTTGACCGCTTTTAGGGCTACGTAGGATCCAAAACCCACAGATCAAATCCGTATCAATCAAATCAAAACAACCCAAGAAAAAAATCAGTTCAAGGCAACTCACCAAAAAAAGGCAATCAATTTAAATGGGCAGAGGCAAAAGGAAAACAAGAAGAAAAGCATAGCTGGAAAAAAAATATCTAGAACTATTTTGGATATAACACTACCAAATAATATAAGGTATTGTTAAGATAAGATTAGCTGCTGCCCAGTTGACTTTCTCTGCTCCTCTACTTGCCATTTTGGACAGCAATTGGAGGACGCAGATGGTGGTGGAGGATGGTGATTTGTCCATCTTTGGTGGGATCTAGAGAGTGATGGGCTGTCCATCTTTAAGTATAATAAAGGGGTGGCCCGTCCATCTTTGAAGGGTGAACTCTCTTGGGCGGCCAAACTTTGCCCATGCCTGCAGTAGCCTATACACTGGATAAGAATCAGGAAAATAGATGGCCCTGTCCCCACCACCAACGAAGGGGTAACATTTGTTCAGTAGAGCAGTGGTGGTAATGTTATGATGGAAAGTTTGAGAAGTCATGGGGAAATCTTTATTCCTTAGTAGAAGTAATGGTGTCTAGTATAAGGAAGGAACTCTTCAGCTTCATGTGATTTCAGATTGGGAAAAAACAGGAACGTCTGTTTTTTCTGGCTCTGTTATTAAATTGCCTTGTGAAGACATTCCCAGAACCACGAGGAATGTATATAAGGGAGAGCACTGACAGTTTTTTGGTTAGCTCATTGGTTCCCAATAGAGATATAGAGCCATAGAATTAACGAGATCGAAGAGCCCTTATGGAGCATGATTGTAGAATATTGAAAACAGAATATAGTGGAAAACAATACTTCTATCCATCCTGGCTAAAACAGGTTTACTGCATCATCCCACTGTTGGCTTATGTTCAACTAATGGTCATCAAGAACATCAAGGTCCTCTTTGTATAAACTACTGTACCCTCATTCTGTATGTCTTAATTTTTGCATTTGTCTCTATTGAATTTGATTTTAAATGACACCCACGACATTCTCAACATCTACCAAAACAGTGATCTAATTTTTTTAAGATATGACATTAGCTTGGCAGGATTTGTTCTTGACGAGCCTCTGCTGGCTATTCCTATCACAGTGTTGCATTTCTCTTTTTTTCCTATCTATTTTCAACCAAATGGTTGAGTTTGAGCACTCTCGTGGAATTTTGTACAAAGGAATTTGTCTTTGACCTATAATGTTACTCCATCTCCTTTTCTCCAACCTATTCATTTATAATAGATCATAACCTTCAATTGGGAGTTATCTCACCAAGTCTCTGTCATGCCTTCCTAATGCCGCGACCCCTTAATACAGTTCCTCATGTTGTGGTGACCCCCAACCATAATATTATTTTAGTTGCTTCTTCATAACTGTATTTTCGCTACTGTTATGAATCATAATGTAAATATCTGATATGCAGGATGTATTTTCATTCACTGGAACAAATTTGGCACAAAAACTCCATATGTCCAAATTTGAATACTGGCAGGGTTGGGTGAGGGGTGAGTGGATTGATATTGTCATTTGGGAGTTGAAATTGCTGGGATTTATAGTTAACCTCCAATCAAAGAGCATTATAAACTCCACCAACGATGGAATTGAACCAAATTTGGCACACTGTACTCCCATGACCAACAGAAAATACTGGAAGGGTTTGGTGGGCACTGAGCTTGAGTTTTGGCGTTGCGGTTCACCTATATCCAGAGAGCACTGTGGACTCAAACCATGATGGGTCTGGACCAAACTTGGCATGAATGCTCAATATGCCCAAATGCGAACACTGGTGGAGTTTGGGGAAAATAGATCTTGGCATTTGGGAGTTGTAGTTGCTGGGATTTATAATTCTCCTACAATTAAAGAGCCCCTTGAACTCCACCAACGATAAAATTGAGCCAAACTTCCCACACAAAACCTCATGACCAACAGAAAATACTTCTTTTTTCTTTTTTTCTTAAATAATATCTATTATATTCCAGTGTATAACAATTAAAATACTGTGTTTTTTTTGGTGACCCCTTTGACACCCCCTTGCAACCCCCTTAGGGGTCCTGATCCCCAGGTTGAGAAACACTGCTGTAAAGTCATATTTATCTTCCTGTACTAGGATTTCAAGCTCATCTTACTTGCTGCTGTGAAGACATTTGAAATTTTGTTGGTTCTCACCTATTAATTGACTATCAATTTATCAGTGAGTTGCTCCCTCAAGCTTCTCCTCTAGAATTCACATCCTTGTGTTTAGTGCTTATCTTTGGGCTGAGGTCTGAGCTGCCATCTCCAACCCTGCAAAGATTTAGTTTAAGGCATCTGAAGCCATCTGTTCATAGTGCTGAATTGGTCTGTGCCTGTAATGTCACAAAGGCTTCTCCTCACCACACACATACAGGCGATTATTTCAACATTTCAGACAAATTACTTTCCACAAAACACTGAATCAACTATAAAATATATAAATATACAAAAAGACATTAAAGGAGGAATTTTCAATTTTAAAAAACCCAGAAATGAGTGGGAAAGGGAAGCTGGAGGAAAAACTGTAATATAAGGATCAGGAACAAATACATTTGCCATTTACATGCCTATGGTGAGCAAACCAGATTCACTTGTTGGTGCAAAATCTCTCCAAGGAATATCTGCTCCTAAGGAAAACCTAGATCTCTAGACTTCTCCAAGATCCAATGGCTTCTCCAGAAGAATTGGAAATTGGCCTTGGGTTTCTTATGGAGCAGAACTATTCCCTGTGTTGTCATAAACACAGCTGCCCCCATGTGGCAGAGTGATTATAATGCTGCGTGCTTCAAAAAGCTGGAGAATTCCAACCATGTGTGTGCGCACACGCCTGCGTTTGTGGCTTCAAGTTGCCTGTCCAACCACTAGAATTTCATAGAGTTTTCTTAGGCAAGCATCATTCAGAGGTAGTTTGCTATTGCCTGTGTCTAAAACCTAGTCCACAGCTCCAGGTTTTCCTTGGTGGTTTCCTATTCAACTACTAATTAGGCCACAATTTGCTTAGTTTCCAAGATTAGTTGGGATCTTCTGCCTTCAAGATATAAAGGTTAAGGTAAAGGTTTCCCCTTGACATTCAGTCTAGTCATGTCTGACATCTCATTTTCTAAGCCGAAGAGCCAGCGTTGTCCATAGACTCCTCCGAGGTCATGTAGCCAGTATGACTTCATGGAGTGCAGTTACCTTCCTGTAGGAGTGATACTATTGATCTACTCACATTTGCATGTTTTCAAACTGCTAGGTTAGCAGAAGCTGGGGCTAACAATGAGAGCTCCCCTAGCTCCCCAGATTCAAACTGCCAACCTCAGCAAGTTCAACAGCTCAGCGGTTTAACCCAATGCACCACTGGGGACTCCAAGATATACAGACTTCATAATAAGTGATGAAGAGTAGTACTCACCTGCTCACCAATGTAGTCTTTGCAAAACATGATGTAGTTAAAGCATCCCTGAGAGAAAGTCCTCTACCTAGTAATTAGATGCCTTCAGCAAAGAAAATGCCACAATTTCTCTTTATTCTATCACCAAACAGCAACCCTGGTTTAAGTGCTTCTCTTTAGTCCCCCTGAAATTTGTTTCCCTGCCATTTCTACCCATCAGGTGCAGCCCTGCTCTCTGGAACAACAGCCATCTTCTGTGAGACATAACACTTCGAGTTTTTGAAAATGGGTCTCTTGCCGCCCCATAATCTCCTTTTCCCAAGGTATGCACACACAGTTCTGTCAACTGTTCCTCATGCTCCTCAAAGGACTAATTTCCACGACCCACTACATCAGTGGTTTTCAACCCGTGGATCCCCAGATATTTTGGCCTTCAATTCCCAGAAATCCTAACAGCTGGTAAACTGGCTAGGATTTCTGGGAATTGTAGGCCAATATACCTAGGGACACATAGGTTGAGACCCACAGCACTACATACTGGTCACTCTTTGCAGGATGTGCTTTAATTTTCAAACACAGTAACCTTTCTAAAATGGTGTACCAAGAACTGGAAACTGTGCTCGAATGCTAGCCAGTAGATAATGGAACAACATCTCATGATCAAGGCACTAGCTTGTCCAAACCACAATTGCTTCTTTCTTTTCACAGGTATTCCAAACCTCTCATAGTCAGTTTATGGTCCAGTAAGACCCTAAACATTATCATGATGCTGGGGAAAATGGAAGGAAAAAGGAAGAGGGGCTGACCAAGGGCAAGATGGATGGATGGTATCCTTGAAGTGACTGGCTCGACTCTGAAGGAGATGGGGATGGTGACAGCCGACAGGGAGCTCTGGCATGGGTTGGTCCATGAGGTCACAAAGCGTTGGAAGTGATTGATTGAATGAATAAACAACAAACATCATTAATTTACTACATTATGTCACACTGCATATTATATTACAAATGTCATAGGTTAACAAAAATTATCAATAATAATAACATATCAAATCTATATAAATAAAAATGTAATGTTTGTTTGTGGGATTAACATTACTCAAAAACCACTGGATGAATTGACACCAAACTTGGATACAATATACCTCTCAGGCCAACGAGTGACCATCACTCAGAAAAACACAGAAAAATACAGTAGAAGAGACTTAAAAAACCAATGAAAAATACATTACAACATATGCACAAACCATATGTATAATAATAATAATAATAATAATAATAATAATTATTATTATTATTATTATTATACCTTGCCACCATCTCCCCAACGGGTACTCGGGGCGGCTTACATGAGGCCAAACCCAGAAAACAAAATAATACCAAAACAAAAGCAAAATAAAAGCAAAAGCAAAATAAAACCAAAACAAAAGCAGCAAGCAACAACATTATAATTGCATAAAAACATATTAATACATTAAGAATATAACATTACAATGAACACAATCACAGTGACAGTGGGCGGGCCACATGTGCAGGATAAAATGTTAAAAAACAAACACACATATATACACATATACATAAATACACACACACGCACAACACACACGCACAACACTGAGCCACAGCAACGCGTGGCAGGGGACAGCTAGTAAACAATATAGTATTAAATGGGTCTATATGTTCTGCCACAATAAGATGCAGTGTCCCATCAGCTGAAAAAGCCAGTCAATAATACTGAGAATGACTGTACATCAATATAGCCAAGAAGAGACCTAGGGAAACTTATGCTTTCATTATGTGGAATAGGGACCCCACTAGCTTGTGTTCCTATGTAGCAAAAAGAACGAAGGATCTTGGGTTCCAGAGTACCCTTCTTCAGTTTCATTACATCCTGGATGCTAGTCTATATCTATTTTGCTGCAACAAACTAGCTGGTTTTGCTGAAGCAATGGCTGCCCATCTGGAACCTTTCCTGTTGCAGGAAACTGATATTTTCCACAGGAAACTCACTTTATATTCTAAAGAGACAAAGAGGGGACAGGGCTACAGATGTTGTGGCATATGCTTGGCTATGACCCAAAGAAACGTTCCCAATATTGGTTCCACAACTTCCAAACATATTTTAGAGAACTGCAAGTTCAGCTGGGGTCAAAAACTCATGTGGAAATGTGGGCTAAGTCAAACTTTTCAGAACCAGCACACAAGATAATGTAAGCCCCAAGCCATCGAGACAAGATCCATGTTCTCCACTCTGCAGCCTCTCTTGTCCTTTGCTATGTACTCTAGCATTTCCCCAATTTCTTCCTAAACAAAATGAAGACTGTTCATATCTGCTATCCAATTGATTTAGAGTCTTGAAAGACCAACAGAAAATAATCATTTTATGAGTATACTACAGTAGAGTCTCACTTATCCAACATAAATGGGCCGGCAGAACGTTGGATGAGCGAAAATATTGGATAATAAGGAAGGATTAAGGAAATGCCTATTAAACGTCAAATTATGTTATGATTACATTATGATTTTCCAAATTAAGTACCCAAACATCATGTTTTACAACAAATTGACAGAAAAAGCAGTTCAATACATGGTAACGTTATGTAATAATTACCATATTTATGAATTTAGCACCAAAACAGACAAGGATTATGTCTTTCTCCCACGCTGGACTGCGATGGATAATGCAGAATGTTGAATAAGCAAAGGTTGGACAAATGAGACTCTAGTGTAGTAATTTCTATATTTTTGGGATGCAGAGATGGATGTGATGCCATTATGTTTCTTCAGTTTCACTTACCCTAATTAATGAGAATTGGAGAAAATAATAATAATAATAATAATAATAATAATAATAATAATACTTTATTTATACCCTGCTAACACCTCCCAAAGGACTCGGTGCGGCTTACAAGAGGCCAAGGCCCAACACATCAAAAAACAACAGCATAACAAATACAACAATAAATAAACTCATAAAACAGGCAATAAATATTAAAACAATAGCAATTAACATTAGACAATAACACCATGACACATTTAAAACTAAGGCCAGGCCAATGTAATAATTTAAAAAATTTAAATGCTGGGCATGACAGGTGAAATGGATAGGTTTTTGGAGATAGGTGTGGTGTGCAGACAATCTTAAATCTCTAATAAAGTGCATTTGGGACATGATGCTTGGAGTTTCCTATTCTGGGAAGGCACACTGAAACAACCACGTCTTCAAGGTCTTCCTAAAGACTGCCAATGTTGGGGCTTGTCTGATGTCCTTGGGGAGAGAGTTCCAGAGTTGGGAGGCCACCACGGGGAAGGCCCTGTCCCTCGTCCCCACCAATCGCGTTTGCGATGCAGGTGGGATCGTGAGCAGGGCCTCTCCAGATGATCGGAGAGATCATGTGGGTTCATATACAGAGATGCGGTCATAAAGATAGGCGGGTCCCAAACCGTTTAGGGCTTTGTAGGTAAGCACCTGGCAGCCAGTGGAGCTCCTTAAACAGAAGGGTTGACCTCTCCCTGTAAGGAGCACCAGTTAACAACCTGGCTGCCGCCCGTTGGACCAGTTGAAATTTCTGGGCCGTTTTCAAGGACAGCCCCACGTAGAGTGCATTACAGTAGTCCAATCTGGAGGTGACTAAGGCATGGACCACCCTGGCCAGATCCGCCTTCACGAGGTACGGCCACAGTTGGCGCACGAGTCTCAATTGTGCAAAGGCCCTCCCGGCCACCGCCGACGCCTGAGCCTCAAGCGTAAGTGATGAGTCCAAGAAGACACCCAAACTGCGAACCTGTGACTTCAGGGGGAGTGTAACCCCGTCCAGCACAGGCTGCCACCCTATACCCCAATCCGGTTTACGATCGACCAGAAGGACCTCTGTCTTGTCGGGATTAATTTTCAGCTTGTTCATCCTCATCCAGACAGCCACAGCGGCCAGGCACTCGTCCAGCACCCGAGGGGCTTCCTTGGAATTAGGTGGAAAGGAGTAGTAGAGTTGTGTGCATAGAGATGGCACCCAATTCCAAAACCCCAGATGACCTCTCCCAGCGGTTTCAAGTAGATGTTAAAAAGCATGGGAGACAGAATAGAGCCTTGCGGGACCCCACAGGATAAAGGCCAGAAATTACTCTTTCCAAGTGGGCATGAGGATACAGTACCAAATGTACAAGTTCAAGCTCAGATCAGGAGTTTATTCTTTATTCCAATAGCTTATTGTAGAAGCAACATAGGGATATGTCCGGGAATCACACTCATAAAGGACAATTCAACTACAGCAGTGTTATGGTTGGCCAAAGCTCAGATAATGGGGAATCCTGTTGTAGTACATGCATCCATCGGCTTTCCTGTCACTGAGAGAAGGGGGTGGAAAGGAACCCAAGAAATGGCCAATTAACAACTTAGAACATCTGGTGAGCTTGCTCTGTGGTAGGAGCCAAGGAATGTGTGTTGGATTTTACAAGGAAGCTAAGCCCTGTCTCAGAACACACAGAGACACCACACACACATACATAGAGACAGAGCCATGAAAAAGCAGCCCTTGCTTTCTATGCTTTGCCTTGATGCATGTAGGCAACAATCTGCAGACACGTCTCTTTTTCCTGTCCAAAAGAAAGACCAGTAGTTGGTAACAGCCATCTTTCCATGGCTTTGGCATTAGCAAAGGCATAGCCTTGGCTTCTTATTGTTAGTCCTGATATCTATTGTCAATTTCAGCCAGTGGCTTTGCTCCTACCAACCCTGTCAAGTCATCTGTCTGCCTCTAAGGATATAATCCAGGACAAAGACCACGTTGCATGCTGCTCCCTCTTGGATCCGTCTTAATAAGAGTCAACCTGCCTTTGAAACTGTTTGTCTATCAGAACTTTTGAAGTCAGACAAATTGCTTTACAATGCCTCCTTTCTCTGCCGTCAGTCATATCGATTGACAGAAAAAGCTTTTGCAATGAGGAGGGGGAAATAGGTAAGTAAAGTACTGTTATAAGAACTATATAGTGCAAACGGCAAACAATAAAAAATAGTAAGAATAACATATAATGTGTGTGTCTGTGTGGCTTGTTTAACTGCCCTTCTGGTGTTTAGGGGTTATATATTACGGTTATCATCATCATTTTATATAGTGCCACCACATGCACATGGCATTTTTGCAGTAAAACAAGCCAAAGCAATGAGTCCTACCAGATGGATGCAATCTAAAACATCACAAAACTATACAATGGCAAAATAAATCATCAAGAGAAATGTAAATAAAATATACAGAATACTCACAAAAGTGAAAAATCACAATTTTTCAAATTACTCTATTTTTAAACTAAGAGGACATCTTTCTAGGAATCTTGAAGCCCTCCAACACAACTCTACCATCAATGTCCACTGAAAGCTGACCATAGAATCACATTGGACAAGCTAGATTCTCCATAGGAATCTCTAATATGACTCTGTGGTTAACTTCTGGTTGGAGTTGGCCATAAAGTAACTCTGAAGGACCTAGGGCACATCCAGACAGGGCATTTTCCAGACAAAGCCCCACATAAACGGAGTTTCAGAATGAGGTGTTATCTGTACACAGATGACATCCAAATCTGTCACTCTATTCCACCTGTTACTAAGGAGGCTGTCCGGTCCCTGAACCGGTGCTTGGCTGCTGTGTCGAACTGGATGAGAGCTAACAAATTGAAACTGAATCCAGACAAGACAGAGGTCCTACTGGTCAGTCATAAGGCCGAACAGGGCTTGTGTTGGATGGGGTTACACTCTCCCTGAAGACACAGGTTTGCAGCTTGGGAGTGATCCTGGACTCATCGCTGAGCCTGGAACCCCAGGTCTCGGCGGTGGCCAGGAGAGCTTTTGCACACCCCCCCCCCCCGAAATTCTCATGGTGGTTTGCGAAAAGGCCTTACTGGTGCATTACTTAAACTGTTATGTTTATTCATATCATGATTTGATCACCATACTCAATATATCCCATATGCATGGGGGTATTGGGGTAATGATACAAAAGGTTTGCTAGGGTAGACTCTCTTTCACTCAGACTCAGTCCTCCCCGAAACTCAGCCCCCCCCCCGAAACCCCCCTGAAAAAAATCAGCCTCCCCCCTGTGAGGAAGTATTAATCTTCTTTAATGCCACCAATATTCTGTGAGGAACCTTCTTTTAAATATCAATTAAGCTGCCACCAATATGTTTAGAGACGCTGGTTTATGTCTCTGTTTATCTTTAGTTGTGTTGTGAGGTGACTTTGGTAGTGTGGAATGCACCAAGCATAAAAGCAATGGAGGAGGCAGGTTTGAAATACAAAGAGAACAAGTTTTATTGTTAACAGAACGTAATTGTTGCAGTTTTGAGAATTTGAACTTGGCACAAGGCTTGATGTTACAAAATGGCTGGTTTGAGATACATTCAGGCTTCTGATGTTACAATTCTACAAACTCCTTCTTTAGTGAAGTGCTTATACTACTTCAGAGTTCCCTATTGTGAATGTCCACACTGTTTGCCCTATACTCGGAACAAACCACTGATCACCAGTCTTTCCTTACTGGCGATCCTTAAAACCCCCTCTGTTAGATCCTTTTTCCTCAAAGTAATCTAACAAGGTAACACCTTCAGCTCTCTTGCTGAAGAAATATTCACAAATTCTAAGAACTGCTGAATTCTCACAGCTTCACAACCCAGAGCCCTAACTGACTCTGAACCTCTTCCCCGGGTCTCATCCACCGGACTAAACTACTTTCCCAGAGTCCTTTCTTGACTCTGCCAGAGTCCTATTGGACTCTGCTCCTCTTCTCAGGGTCTCTTCCTCCTGACTGAATATTAACTGACGCTTTCAAACCTTTTATTCCTTAAACTCCGCCCACCTCCTCTGAGGCTTTGTTACCATGGCAACCTATCTCTCTCAGCTAGGCCCTGGCAACAAATGTAATACATAAATACAGATTCAAACACATTATAGATAACACTTTATAATAAACATTATAAATACAGTTTAAACACATTATAAATAACACTTTATAATAAACACATCTCTACACCCCCGAAACAAAATCCTGGCTACGGGCCTGGTCCACGCTCTTGTCACATCCCGAATAGATTACTGCAATGCGCTCTACATGGGGTTGCCTTTGAAGACTGTTAGGAAACTTCAATTAGTCCAATGGCCAGCAGCCAGATTACTAACTGGAGCATCATACAGGGAGCATACCACCCCCCTGTTATGTCAGGTCCACTGGTTGCCGATCCAATTCCAAGCACAATTCAAAGTGCTGATCTTGACCTATAAAACCCTATACGGCCCTGGTCCAGCGTACCTGTCTGAACGTATCTCCTTCTACGTCCCACCTCGGAGTTTAAGATCTTCTGGGTAGGCCCTGCTCTCGGCCCCACCTCTGTATCAAACAGGCTTGGTGGGGATGAGGGACAGGGCCTTCTCAGTGGTGGCCCCCTGCCTGTGGAACTCACTCCCCAGGGAAATTAGGTCATCTACATCCCTCTTCACCTTTAGGAAAAAGTTAAAAACCTGGATACGTGACCAGGCCTTCAGGTAATTAAGCGGACAATGACAATAACAATATTGACAATGTCTTGGAAGTGGATTATGGATAAGTTTGATGAAGCATTCAACTAGTTTTCGTCTAATAATGGCCACTAAAGTGGTAATTCTTAGTAGTTTTAAAATTGTATTGTTTATGTTTTTAACTATTTATAATTGATTGATTGTTTTATTATGTATTTATTGTGGCATCAAATCGCTGCCGATTGGAAGCTACCCTTAGTCCGTCCGTGTCTGTCCCCCCATCCCCCCCAGGGGTTGAGAAGGGCAGGGTACAAGTATTCAAAATAAATAAATAAATAAAATACCAGGTAAAGAAGAACTGTTCAACTGCTGAGCAGGAAGCAAGGAAAATGATGTTCCCATATCGTAAGGAATTGCAATAGGGGTCCAGCTTTGGATTGTCATTGTCTCACTCACTGGTGGGATTGGAAATGTGAACCACCAGGCTACCATTCTGCTCCTCCAGAAAAAGTTGTTTTCCACTCCTTTAGCCAGCAAAATTGTGATTATCTTCTGTATTTTAATAGGATGGTCAGATGAAGAATAACCCATGTCCTAAGATTGCAGACCAAACACTGAGAGACGGGACTTTGTGGCATCATAGAAGATGGGAGCCTCTGGTGAAATCATTGAAAATGATACATTAGGCATCAAGTGAAGTTGTACAGGATATGTATGGGTAGTTCAAATTTTAAAAACCCAAATCTAACAAATGCCTAAAAGACATACACACAAACCCTCCAAGGCAGTGCTCTTGCCTTGAGACTTTTCACTGCAGGAACTGGAGAAGAGGGCCCCAGCCTTGAGGTCTGGCAACTTTTCTTTTTAATGATGACCACCACAAGACAATGTCATGTTGCAAATATCAGACTTCTATCAAAATTCAGAATACAAAGTTCAGGATCTAGTAAACATAGAATCATAGAGTTGGTGGGCCATCCAGTCCAACATCCTGACAAGAAGCAGGAAAATCACATTCAAAGCACCCCTGACAGATGGCCATTCAGACTCTGTTTAAAAGCCCCCAAAGAAAGAGCCTCCACCACATTCCAGGGCAGAGAGTTCCACTGTTGAACAACATGAAGCAGAATTTTCATCGACAGTATTTTATTGGATCGGTTCCCTGAGCCAATCATTCTTTTTCCACTGAATAACAGTTCATTTTCAGGGGAAAGCCCTCACCATGGTCAGAAATAGATTGCTTTGAAAATGACCAAGCTCCTTCATTTACGATGGCTGAAGAGAATGCATGCCTGGCTTATGGGCTTCAGTCACAAGCTGCATTATTTTCCCAAGAATGGAAAAATAGCTCCTTCAAAAAAGAGGAGATGGTTTGTGGTTTCTGTAGGAGGAAATCTGATGCAGGTTTGTAGCACAAATTTTTTTGTCCCCATAATGCTTGAATGTGAGAATGAACAGCCATTGTGGCTGAGGAGGAAGCCAGTCTGCTCTTCAAAGAAATGTTGTTTGTGTGGGAAAGAGGGAAGAAGCAAAGCCAAACCAGCTGTAATTTCACCAATGACACTGTCCTGCTTCCCTGGTAGGGAAGCAATGGGTTGGAAGTGTACACAAAGCCTTAGCTTCTGTAGTGCGCCACTCATAATGCAACTCACAACTGCTTTGTTCCAAAATATCTTTGTGGAAGCCAATGGACCTGCAAGACTGTGGTATCTGTCAGATTTTGAAAACAGAGTCCCAAGCTGTTGCTAATCATAAGGCATAATGAAAGGTACTGAAGTTCACAGCAAGGATTTCTAAAACCCACCACACACCCTCTGGATTCATATAAGCCAGAGCTTTGGGTTGCAGTTAGACTAAGCGCCCTTCCACACGGCCCTATATCCCAGAATATCAAGGCAGAAAATCCCACATTAGATGAATGTGGATTCAGATAACCCAGTTCAAAGCAGATATTGTGGGATTTTCTGCCTTGAGATTCTGCCTTGAGGGCTGTGTGGAAGGGCCCTGAATGTGCATCTCCACTGCCAAATAATGCAGTGTGGGTATCGCATCAGCTTTGTGGTCCATGAGCGGTCCATACCTTAGTTATCTCAAGATTGGACTATTGTAATGCACTCTACGTAGGGCTGCCCTTGAAGACGGTTGTGCTGGTACGGCTGTACCAGGAGCTCCAACTTTATTTTCTTTCTGTTATCTGTTTTGCACTCATAGGGCAGGTCTCCTGGCCATCATAGTTAAGCTTTGGTTCCGCCCCCTGTTCTGGGCTCTGGGAGGGAAAGGAGCCATTTTTTAGTCAGTCTCACACAAGGTAGCTAAGCTATAGGACGTAGACCAGCTCGTCCCGTAGAAAAGCTTCCTTTCTTAAGAGCATCCAGGGGGAAAAGAACTTCCAGGGGAAAAGGATCGTCCAGGGGAAAAGGAACATCTAGGGAAACTCACCATCCAGGAAAACTGATTCACTGAACTCAGCTGAAATATCTTCAAGCCTCAGCTGGTAAGGTCTGCTCGATAGCCAGACGCACTTGGAATTGGTAGTAGCACCCACACTGATGAGGCATAGATAGAAAGCAGCCTGGGAGAGGTTAAAAAGGGGTTTTTCCTACGGAGAAGGTTCAGTTGATCGAAGTCAGGTGCCAGTCCATTGAAGACTAGACTAAGAAATCCTTAAAGAGTTGTTTGAACCATTGAAGATTTGTTGTTTGTTCCATAATAAAGACTTTGTTGTATCATTAAAGACTCTAAAGACCATCACTTCAGAAAAATCCCTGAGAACCTCTCTTTGAGGCCCCCTGGCTTCCCGCTGGGCTTAAAGTATACATCCTATAGAAAAGTACAGCTGTTGCAGGCCCAGAACAGCGGTTCAGAAATTACAGCTGGTGCAAAGATCAGCGACCAGATTGTTAACTGAAGCAGGTTACAGAGAGCCATCAACCCTCCTGTTTAAACAGCTCCATTGGCTGCCGATAAGTTTCCAGTCCCAATACAAGGTGCAGGTTATCACCTATAAAGCTCTAAACGGTTCAGGACCTGCCTATCTGCGTGATCGCCTCCTCTCTTATGAGCCTACGCGATCCTTAAGATCTTCCGGGGATGCCCTTCTCTCTCTCAGGCACGGTTAGTGGGGACGAGAGAGAGGGCATACTTGGTGGTGCCCCCCCCCCCCCCGTCTCTGGAAGTCCCTCCCCAGGAAGATTAGGTTGGCACCCTCCCTAGCCACATTCTGTAAGGAATTAAGGATGTGGATGTTTTATTGTGCTTTCAATTGATGACTCCTATGACAAATGGCCTGTATCATTACTTGAATTGTCATTCAATCTGATGTCCTATATTATATTAACTGATCCTGTTAATTTGCTCTGTTTCCATGATTTTTCCTATGCCGTTATACATTGTCATCTACCTTACTAAACCACTTTATCCTTTAACTAGTTCACGTAGTGGTTTTCCTCCCCCCTCCAAAATTAGTCTGCTGTTATTGTTGTTGCTAGTTATTTTTGTTATGTTGTTTTATGCTGTTTATGCTGTTTTAATTGTTATTGCTTTATTTTAATTGTATTCTGCCTGGGCTTGGGCCCCATGTAAGTCGCCCCGAGTCCCTTCGGGTAGAAAAATAATGTTCTGCCTCCTCCTCCTCCTCCTCCTCCTTCTCCCCCCCCTCCTCCTCCTCCTCCTCCTCCTCCTCCTCCTCTTCTTCTTCTTCTTCTTCTTCTTCTGCATCCATACAATGTACACAGGCTGATCTGATTTTACCCAAGGTAAGCTACTTAATACAACTGCACTCCAGGTTTTAAAAAAAAACAGAGGAAGGTCTGAATCCTGCAGCATCACAGCTCTGAGACACAGCACCTGAACTGCATGTAAAAATTTCCAGCTTCAATCTTTGGTAGAGGTAGAGGCTGTTGATGTTGTATACCTTCAAGGAATTACCAACTCATCGCAACTTTAAGACAAATCTATCACATGGCTTTCTGGGGCTGAGAGTGTGTGACTTGCCCAAGAACATGCAATAGGTTTCCATTGCTGAGTGGATAATCCAACTTTGATCTCCAGAGTTGTAGTCCAGTTGTCAAACCACGCCATCACACTGTCAATAGGCATGGGGAAAGTTTCTCTTAGGACTTCATCACATGTAAGTTCTCCTCCATTTCTGCACACTTTGAAAACATTTCATAGATGAACTAACATGGAGACCATCATACAAGACAAGCAGACTTCCATCTGTTGTCTGAAATATTTTGTTGGTGAACTGTTTTAGAAGTGTGAAAAAACAGGTGGGAGAGAAATATTCTTCTGAGCTCCTTTTTTATATTAATCATTTTTATTGCCATCATTTCAAAATACAATAAAAGAGGGGGAACAGAACGAGAAAGTAGGAAATTAGATAGCTAGAGGGGCAAATAGTGAGGATTGGGGAATAGGTTGGGTGGGTTAGAGTAGTGATGGGGTTAGGGTTGGGGGTGGAGTTGGGATGGGATGGGGGGGAAGGGAGGTAGGTTGGGAGGGGTAATTGGAAAGGCTTCCAGTCCATTCCACAAAGAGTAAGTCTTCCAAAGTCCAATTTCTTAAGAGTTCACTACCTAGTGAAGTCTGAAGTCCATTTTTTCCCTTCTTTTCCATTGGGAAATGATTAGTTATTCAAATATCCTATTTTTGTGTCTCCTGTAGGTATAATCTTAATGAATGCCAGTTGATTTGGTTAGCTTTATTCTGGTCTTTTAAGAGCTGCGTTAAAGTGTCCATATTCATATATTCCATTACCTTAGTCACCCAGTCTTCAAGTGAGGGGGATTCTTTTACACTCCATTTCTGGGCTATGTTTATTCTCGCCGCTGTTGAAAGGTAGAAAAACAACTTCTCTTCATTTTTTTCCTAACTGGAAGTCCATTATATTCTGAGCTCCTGATGCATGTTGTGAAGAAGACACTTTCATAACTCATGAGATGAGGTTCCTAGAGTCATAGAATCATAGAATCAAAGAGTTGGAAGAGACCTCATGGGCCATCCAGTCCAACCCCCTGCCAAGAAGCAGGAATATTGCATTCAAATCACCCCTGATAAATGGCCATCCAGCATCTGTTTAAAAGCTTCCAAAGAAGGAGCCTCCGCCACACTCCAGAACAGAGAGTGCCACTGCTGAACAGCTCTCTCAGTCAGGAAGTTCTTCCTCATGTTCAGATGGAATCTCCTCTCTTGTAGTTTGAAGCCATTGCTCCGCATCCTAGTCTCCAGGGCAGCAGAAAACAAGCTTGCTCCCTCCTCCCTGTGACTTCCCCTCACATATTTATACATGGCTATCATGTCTTCTCTCAGCCTTCTCTTCTTCAGGCTAAACATGCCCAGCTCCTTAAGCCGCTCCTCATAGGGCTTGTTCTCCAGACCCTTGATCATTTTAGTCGCTCTCCTCTGGACACATTCCAGCTTGTCAATATCTCTCTTGAGTTGTGGTGCCCAGAATTGGACACAATATTCCAGGTGTGGTCTAACCAAAGCGGAATAGAGGGGTAGCATTACTTCCCTAGATCTAGACACTATGCTCCTATTAATGCAGGCCAAGATTCCATTGGCTTTTTTTGCCGCCACATCACATTGTTGGCTCATGTTTAACTTGTTGTCCATGAGGACTCCAAGATCTTTTTCACACGTACTGCTCTCAAGCCAGGCATTGTCCCCCATTCTGTATCTTTGCATTTCGTTTTTCCTGCCAAAGTGGAGTATCTTACATTTGTCATGGTTGAACTTCATTTTGTTAGTTTTGGCCCATCTCTCTAATTTGTTGAGATCGTTTTGAATTCTGTTCCTGTCCTCTGGAGTATTGGCTCTCCCTCCCAATTTGGTGTCGTCTGCAAACTTGATGATCATGCCTTCTAGCCCTTCATCTAAGTCATTAATAAAGATGTCGAACAGGACCGGGCCCAGGACCGAACCCTGCGGCACTCCACTTGTCACTTCTTTCCAGGATGAAGAGGAAGCATTGGTGAGCACTCTCTGGGTTCGTCCATTTAACCAATTACTGATCCACCTCACTGCTGATGAGCTCCCGCCAAAACAAGTTTTAAGACTATTGGCCTAAATGGACCAATAGTTTCTACAACGACCCTTCCTGTATCAGAGCTTTAGAGACAGTTCCCAAAAAGGTGGTCCCTGGATTTGTAGTCCAAAAAGGTAACTTTTCCAAACTCTTTTCCAGATTGCATTGCACAGGGAAAGCTCAAGCCCCAAAATACTAATCTTCTAAAGTTCCCCTTTTAGCTTTAGAAACCAAGTGAATTAATGCATAATGTTTTAAAACTAAAAGGGCTTACCTATATTATATATACTACCTTGAAAGAACATAATGTTGACATTGGTTTATAGATTTCTGTATAAAGACAAAATAATAATTCCCCTTCTCCTCGCCTTGCAAGATAGAGAGTAACGCCATGGCCATATAGCATTGGTGAATGATTAAAAATTTAGATGACTGCCTTTGAAACAATAAAAAAGCTTTGGAAGCTTCTTAATGAGCAGCTATCAGAAATAAAGCATTTAAAAACTTCAGAAAGTGCCTCTGTGGAAATTTCATTGTCTTTGATGCTGTAAAATAACTGCAGGGTGGATTCATTTCAAGTTCTCTTTAGCATAGTGGTGGTTCAGAAATATTGGAAGATATCTTTCTTAGCAATATGCGGGGAAAACAATGTCTTGGTCGCTTTCATTTATCTGCAATTTGACAGGAGTGCAGTTTATTAACTTGAAAAGAGACAGATACATTATCTGAAACATAGAGACTATCGTAGGTATTGCCTGCTTTTCATACCAGTGGGAGTCCGTGACACTTTGAACTCGCTCACCATTAAATGCCTTCCTGAGTTGTTGAAGAGCTTTTAAAAAGGAAGCCTGCACATTTATGATGTAAATTCGTTATTTTGACGGTCTTTGAAATCTGTCAAATTCACATCCAATTTAATGTGCAGCGGGAAAAAAAAATCTTTTCTTTTAAAATTCTTTTCTTTGGAGATTTTTTCAAAGCCATTTTCATGTAGAAAACTATTGTTATACCTAATATATCCTGAAAGTGGTTTAGCAAGGAACTTATATGATTCTGTTTTAAGTCACGTCGGCTTTTAAAACATGCCATTTCTTCAAATAAGCTTTGACCAGGCTGGCTTTTTTCTCTCTCCACCATTAGCTAAAGTATGCTTGATATCCATGGATACAATTAGGCCATTTTTTATTATCAGTCAAATCAAACCAGAGCCTTGGGGATTCTATTCAATCAACTAATCACCTGCAAAGAGGCGTCTACTGACATCTGTAGACCTTTGGAAATGCAAATTGATATTTTGGGGCAAGCTACCCCAAATCAGACTTGGTCTCTCGCTGCACCTAACACATCTCAATGAATTCCTCATTGATCCCCTAGTTTCATCACACAGGCAGATGTTCACACTAAGCCATCTGATGCCTTAATGAAGGCAGGGTATCTTAAATACTCTAAAACTGCTGTTGAAATTAAACTGCCCGGTTTTAATTTGAAGGGCTGAATGTTTATTCCAAATGTGTACCAGGGGAAGGCGGGGGAGGGCGATGCGTCGTTAGAAGAAATCAGATTAAGTTCTGATTGAATCCCAGGCTGCCATCTCTTTTCAAGGCAATCTCCAAGCCAAGCAAACAACCTTGGGTTTGTTAATCCTTATTACACAGTGGATGCTTGCTATATCTTCACTTCTTTATCAGTTTGCAAGATATTTTCAAATTGGTACAGAGGTCTTCATGCAGATCCCCTTCAAAGCAACACACAGAGGAGGCTCTGTTCAGAGTTTCAGAGAGTGTTTACAGATGCCTTATCAGTCCAGGACGGGAGGATGGCGAGCAGATGGAACAAATTTCTCCAAAGCAGGCACACAACTATTCCTAATCTGTGGAAGGCATCACACACAGGAAGTTCAAGGATCTCCATCTACAAAGAAACAAATTAAGTTGAGCTGTTAGCTGGGCCTTGCAAAAAATATCAGTGGCAAGAACTTGTGTGTGTGTGTGTTGATGCACATGTGTGCAAATGCATGGGTTGCAATATACGTTCTAAAATGTACTACCAATTTTTTCTGTATAATTACAAGTGACAGTTGGGTTTCAAATGCTAGATTAGGGAGAAGGCCAGTATTCTGCATCAGGCACATAACCAGCACACACACATAATCCTGAGAGAAACGGTGACCAGGGGAGCATTTGCAGAGTTAAAGTTTGTGCGCCAGCTGTGCCCATACCTTGTTGCCAAGTCTGACTTGGTCACAGTAGTCCACACTCTTGTTACACCCAGCATCGACTACTGCAATGCTCTCTACGTGGAGTTGCCTTTGAAGACTGTCCGGAAGCTTCAACTGGTCCAATGGACAGCAGCCAGGTTAATAACTGGGGCGACATACAGGGAGCATACAACTCCCATATTACGCCAGCTCCACTGGCTGTCAGTTTGCTACCGGGCACAATTCAAAGTGCTGGCTTTAGCCTATAAAGCCCTAAACGGTTCTGGTCCAACTTACCTGTCCAAACGAATCTCCCCTTATGAACCTGCAAGGACTTTAAGATCATCTGGAGAGGCCCCGCTCTTGGTCCCGCCATCATCACAAGTATGGTTGGCGAGAATGAGAGACAAGGCCTTCTCAGTGGTGGCCCCTCGGCTATGGAATGCCCTTCCTAGGGAGATTAGATCGGCTTCCTCGCTCCTATCATTCTGGAAGAATCTTAAAACATGGCTATTTGAGCGGGCATTTGAAAATACGGAGTAACGGATATAATAATGGAATAACTATATGACGGAACTGGACATTGTTTTAACGATTATTGATTGAAGTATGTTTCATTATAATGTTTGATTTTATTGCTACTGTTGTTTATATTGTATATTGTAATTGTGTCCTTGGTGGCATTGAATTCTTGCCTTATAAACTGCCTCGAGTCGCCGGAAGGCTGAGAGGGGCGGTATAGAAATGTACTAAATAAATAAATAAATAAACGTTACTCACATGAGCTCCTGATCTTTGGCAAATGGACTTTCTTCTCCCTGTGCAACTGATCCCCAGCAACCTAAGCTGAGGGGGAATTGTGACCATTGTAAAAGTGTCACAATAGTGACTAAGGACCACACCACATGCAGTCTGTTTTCATTACTTTATGTGGTGGATATCACATGACACAAAACCACTTTTGCTGGTTGCCAGTGGGCAGACTGCATTTTCCAGAGTTGGGTACTACCCAAGTCCCAACGAGAGATGATACAAACATCAATAATCATCCAGGCTTCCCCTGGGCAATGTCCTTGCAGACGGCCAATTCTCTCACACCAGAAGCGACTTGCAGTTTCTAAAGTCGTTCCTGGCATGACAAAAAAAAAGAGAGATAACTAATAGAAGTGGGGAGAGGTGGACAAAGAACATGTTATGGTAACTGACCGTTGCCATCACAGAAGACAGAAAGATATGAGACTTCGACAGTATGGAACGAAAGAAGATGGTTCCCTCCGCTTTTCCCCATTCCCCCCGCCCAATGTGATGAAGTCCTAACTAGCAATTGTAACTATGGAATGCCTACCTAGACTTACTTATCTGCAACTAAATTAAAATCATGGTTTTGGGACCAGGCCTTCGGACAGTAGATGTATGTAGCATTTTAGAGGGACATTGACTGGAATGGCGATTCAACTGACGAGATTGATTTATTGTTTTAATGCTTGATGATATATTGTTTGGATTGTGATTTATGTTTAATTGTGGTTTTACTATTGTAATTGTTTGTATTGGCATCATATCGGTGCCCAACGTAAGGCATTGCCAATATTTATGTGTAAACCGCTTTGAGTCTCCCCAGGGGTGAGAAAGGCTGTATATAAATACTGTAAATAAATAAATAATCCATATTCATAATCACTGCTTTGTCAAAATCCTGACACTATTAACACAGTCGATTTTAATTTCCTCCAAATACTTTATCAGGCATTGTTTGAATGGGAAAAATGAGGGTCATTCTGTCATGGGTGAAAGATGTTTCCTTGAAGCTTGAAGGGGCATCACGTCAGGAGAGGTTACTCTGTTACATATATTTAGTTATGTATAGCTTTCTCTACCAAAGAGAGCTGGTTTCTTACCAAACTACATCCTCAAGATTCCACAGCATTGCATCATGGGGTCAAACTGCATTCATTCTACAGTGTAGATGCACCCAAGGTGGCTGTTGCAGAATACTGGTTGACCTGTATCTCGGTGTGCAAGAGAAAGAGAGAGAGAGAGAGAGAAAGTGGATCAATAGCCCTGAGAATGCACCAACTCCTTCAGAGAGTTTATTGTTTCTCTCTCTCTCTCTCTCTGTATGTATGTATGTATGTATGTATGTATGTATGTATGTATGTATGTATGTATATGTGTGTATACACACACACACACAATGTGTACAGTGTGGCTCAATGCTATGGATTCATGGGATTTGTAGTTTTACAAGATCTTTAGCCTTCTCCGCCAAAAAGTGCTGGTGTCTCACCAAACTATAACCTCTGATTCCATAACATTGACCCATGGCAGTTAAAGTGGGGTCTAAGCACATTAATTCTACAGTATTTATTATTATTATTATTATTATTATTATTATTATTATTTGAAACACAACAAGATTAATACACAGCAGACAAGATCACTCTGCTGGCTGTTGTATTGGATCACATGTCAAATAATTCCCAAGTGTCTAGGACTGTGTGATGTATCGGCAAATAATGCATGCAGATCCCAGTAGGGTGGCCTTTTGCAGCTGACAGATAGTAATTTTGTCAGCACCAATTGTGTTTAAGTACAGGCCAAAGTCTTTAGGCACTGCAACCAGTGTGCCATTCACCACTGGGACCACCTTTACTGGCTTGTGCCAGTCTCTTTGCAGTTCGATCTGTAAATCCTCATATTGTGTCAGCTTTTCCAGTTGTTTCTCTTCAATCCTGCTGTCGCCAGGGATTGTAATATTCATGATCCATACTTCGTTTTTTAACACGATTGTGAGGGCAGGAGTATTGTGCTCCAAAACTCTTGTCAGTCTGAATTCAGAAGTCCCACAGTAGTTGTTTATTATTACTATTATTATTATTATTATTATTAAGTTTACTTATACCCCGCTTTTTCTCTCCACAAGGAGACTCAACATGGCTATAGTATAGATGCACTCTTGGCCTTTAAAAATGAGCAAGGAGCTACTGGATGTTTCTCCTTGGAGTGGTTCCATCTATGGATCCATGCAATATATTTCTACTCCAATACAGTACTTCACTTGCTGCTGTATGGTCATGAAGCCACCCTGATTTGAAAAATAAAAATGACAGTCTAAACCCTTCAGCAGGGACAGGCCCGTAGCCAGGATTTCGTTTCGGGGGGGGGGGGGGGGTAAAAAAATTTCGGGGGGGGGGTTTCGGGGGGGCTGAGTTTCGAGGGGGGGCTGAGTCTGAGTGAAAGAGGGTCTAGCCTAGCAAACCTTTTGTATCATTACCCCAATACCCCCATGCATATGGGATATATTGATTATGGTGATCAGATCATGATATGAATAAACATAACAGTTTAAATAATGCACCAGTAAGGCCTTTTCGCGAACCACCATGAGAATTTGGGGGGGGGGGCTGAAGCCCCTCAAGCTTCCCCCCCCCCCCCCCCCCCCGGCTACATGCCTGAGCAGGGATGTGGCTAGTGTTTGCAAACCACTGACATCCTAAGACATTTGGCTGTCTAATGTGGAGCATAAAATGGGACTCCCTACTCAATCTCAGAAAGCATCCTGAAAGCCTAGTTCATAAAGCCATTCATGTCATATTGCTACATATTTATTTATTTATTTATTTATTCCATTTATATACGACTTTTCTCAGCCCTCAGGCGACTCAAAGCGGTTTACAGTAGCAAAATTCAATGCTTGAACATTATAAAACAGATTAAAACAATTAAAAACCATAGCATCAATATACAAACATTAAAATGTCAATACTACACAACTCATGGTGTCTCTTAGTTAAAATCAAGATCCAATCTTGTCATCCAGTTGTTCCATGTTCCAATATTTGTTACACTGCCTTTTCGAATGCCTGCTTGAACAAACAGGTTTTAACCTTCCTATGAAATGCCAACAGAGAAGGGGCTGATCTAATATCTCTGGGAACGGTGTTCAATAGCTGAGGGGCCACCACTGAGAAGGCCCTGTCTCTCATCCCCACCAAAAGTATTTGTGACACAGGCGGGATCAAGAGCAGGGCCTCCCCAGACCTTAACATCCTAGCTGGTTCATCGGAGGAGATAGGACAGAAAATTCCATAAGTTTGCCCAAAAATAAAACCAACCTATCACCACCAGCAGCACAAACAAGTTTCTGGGGTTTCACAACACTACATATCTGAGTTGGCACCCTCATTGTCCCCAAATGGAATTTGCTGATGCCTTGCAACCCAGAATGGACCTTCTATCATTTTTCCCAATTGGGATACCCTACCTCTCTGCCTCAAATCAATATGGTCACCCTATCCTTCCCCATCAATTCTAGAGTTAAAACCACTTTCCATGCCTGAGAAAACAATTCCCCATAGGGCCTCCTTGGATTGACTCAGTTTTGGTTGAAAAATACCCTGTACCACATAAACCACCATGACATCAGGCTTTGGGGAGAAAGGAAGCCCCCTTCTTGGGCTTTAAACAACAGGGTATTTCCTTTGCAGCCAAGCCTTCTATAATCATGCTTAAGTACAGGCTCATTGTGGTGAGAGGACTGAGTCACCCCCAGTCATTGATACATTTTTCCCACAGAAGGAAGTTTCTGAAATTCAGCCCATGCCGTTAAAAACTGTGACCTTCTCTGTCTTTCTCTGCAAGAGGGAACTAGATCTATCCTATTGCGTCTCTGCCTCTTTTCCCACAGTGAAAGCCACATTCTGCAGTTTGAAAACACTGCAATGCTGTTATTTGCTCCCAAGTATGTTTGTGTGGCTATTACATCACATATAGTCTTCAAATCTGTCAGCACAAGTTTTCTCTTCTTTGTTGTCAGTTTCCTTCATTCTTCAATCCTTTTTATCACAAGCCTAGGAGACTGTGACAGGATCAAGGGCCACATTTAGGTTTTTGAAACTTCTGGAGGGTTGCACATTCTCAATTTTTAATTTTTTTAAAAAAATTCTTATTTTTATGCCTTTTTATTCCCATGAGTATCCATTATCTAAAATGCTTGGCACCAAAGATTTTTGAGATTTTTGAATATTTGCACATCTAATTCATTTATGTTCCATATACACCTTATAAACATATCCTGAATGTTACTTTATACACAATTGGAGGGAAGGATATTAGATGCAAAGATGAAGTACTTTGGCCACATCATGAGAAGACAGGAAAGCTTGGAGAAGACAATGATGCTGGGGAAAATGGAAGGAAAAAGGAAGAGGGGCCGACCAAGGACAAGATGGATGGGTGGGATCCTTGAAGTGACAGGCTTGACTCTGAAGGAGCTGGGGGTAGTGACAGCCGACAGGGAGCTCTGGTGTGGGCTGGTCCATGAGGTCATGAAGAGTCGGAAATGACTGAACAAATAAATAAAAACACACAATTTTAAAAATAATTTTGTGCAAGAAATAAAGTGTGTATATATGGGACCATTAGAAAACAAAGGTGTCACTATCTCAGTCCACCATGTGGATTATTTTCAACTGTTGGAGTACAGTATTTTGGGTTTCAGAATACCAGACATGAGATACTCAACTGGCACATCACTACTGTGTTACAAATAATAGATTACTTCCAATTAATTACTGATATCTCAAATAAGTTGCAAAATAATTTCATATATAAAAGGTAAAGGTTTCCCCTTGACATTAAGTCTAGTCGTATCTGAGTCTGGAGGTTGGTGCTCATCTCCATTTCTAAGCGGAAAGGCCAGTGTTGTCCGTAGATACCTCCAAGGTCATGTGGCCGGCATGACTGCATGGAGCACCATTACCTTCCCGCAGAAGTTGTACTTATTGATCTACTCATATTTGCATGTTTTCAAACTGCTAGGTTGGCAGAAGCTGGAGGTAACCCCACTCCCCGGATTCGTACCTCTGACCTTTTGGTCAGCATGTTCAGAAGCTCAGTGGTTTAACCCATTGTGCTACCGGAGGCTCCAGAAATGCATGTATATGGGCTAAAATTAGTTTATATTTTCAAATAATTACATAGAGCACCAACTACTCACTATTGCAGAGTACAGTAATTTTCAAAATAATTATTAAAAATCATACCTTCATTCTCATTCAAGCCATGGCCAAAATCCTATACATGGTGTCACAGTAGAAAATGGCACACAACTACTCCTGTGAGTTGAAGAAGGTGACCACATGTACACACTTAGGGCATTCCCATGAATCTTGTAGGGTTTTCTTATGCAAGGAATATTAAAGAGTGGTTTTGCCAGTTGTTTCTCCTGAAATCTAGCCTACAATGTCTGCTATTCATTGGTGGTTTCCCATCCAAGTAGTAGCCGCTGCCAGAGCTGATCTACTAAATTTCCAAGATCAGATGAAATCTGTTCCCTTTTGGATATTAACTTTGTTTCAGGGTGGCCAGGTGGCCACTTACACATAATTAAGGAAGAGGATAATTTGTTCCCCATAAAACTACATATGCTCATTTAATTCGGAAAGATCTACAATTAAATGAACATACGCATATTAAATGAAAATTTAATTGTACCAATTGAAGATCTGATTTTTTATATATATAATTGAAATGAAATAAATATACATGTCCTCCAAGCAAGGAAGATGGTGACCAGATGATCTGTATGCCTGCTGCATGTGTTGACCAGGTCCTTAAACAGGAAGGCAATTTCCCCCTTAAGACCTCTTGTTCCTTGTCCTCAAGCCAAACTGGGATGTGACACCTTTTAAAACAGATGGACACTTCAAAAAGAGGACTACCTCCTGACAGTCCTTCAAAGGGAGGACTGGCTTCTGTAAAAGAGGACATGTGACCACTCAAGTTAAGTGTCTTTTCCTCATAGTGCAGCCCACCTTATGTTGCAGGATTAACTACTTTTTAATCCATCAATCCAAGCTGGTCTTTATGGTTTCACCTACCTGCAGTGTCTAAGAAAATGCATATTCAGGATCTGGATATTAAAATTGCCTTTTTGCATGGGGAACTTTTTGAAAAGCCTACAGGATTCCAAGATCCTAGCAAAGAGCATCTGGCAAAAGTATGATATCTGGGACCCTATGCATAACTGGAACCGGTATGCTGGTTGCGCAACGTGCATCAGAATTAATAAAGGGAAGTCCGCTTGGACTGCTCACAGCTGCTGGGGCTACTTTCTTCGAAGGGCGGAAAGTGTACTGGCAGCCGGGCAAGGTTTTTACAAGGCCCTAGTGCAAACAGAGGGGCAGGAACTGGATTCCTCCCTCCCCTCTTCTTGTGCTTTCCCCTGCCCACTTTCTGACAGTGGTGGAGCCGGGGCTCCAGGAGGACAGGATGTCTGAGCTATAGACCCCTTCCTCCTCCCTCCCATGCAGCTGCGTCTCTCACTCGGTACATTGTCTCGCGCACACGTTCTCTTCTTGAATTCTGACCCATGGTGTGCAACCAGCATAGGGTCCCAGCTATCATACTTTTGCTGAACATCTTATATGAAAATTGAAAAAGAGCACTAGTTATTATTATTATTATTATTATTATTATTATTATTTCTTACCCACCTCTCCTCGTGGCTCGAAGCATGTTACAGAATAATTAAAAAACATAAACATTGTAAAAAAATATACTACAAATACACATATTAAAATGTATTTCTATCAAATAGATATTAAAATACACAAAACAGATGACACATGTTTAAAATTCATGCTTGAAAACTAGCTGGGTAAGCCTGCCAGTAGAGATAGGTACAGTCTGCCAGCTCATTTAACTGTCAGAGCTCTTCCGGCAGGTCATCCCACAGTCTTAGGGTGGCCGATTAAAGGGTCCTCTGGGTGATGGTCAGCAGTTAGGTTTAGGCTGGTTGGATTAACCACCCCCCAGAGGATCTAAGTGTTTGTGGCAGAATGCACGGAAGAAGGCAATCTTGTAGGTAATCTGGACCCAAACTACGTAGGACTTTAAAAGCCAAAACCAACATCTTGTACTTTGCCTGGAAACCAACTGGCAGTAGTGGAGTGACTTTAGGACAGGTGCTCACTCCTAGATGTTCCTGTAACAACTCCTAGATGTTCCTGTAACAAATCTTGGTGTCTTATTTCAAACCAGTTGGAGTTCCTGAACTTGATATGAAGGTAGCCCAATGCAAAGCACATTGTGGTTACCAGTGCATGCACTACCATCTTCAAGTCATCCAAATCTAGAAAGGGATGCATCTGGTGGATCACTATCACATCTATCTTGGCTGAAGTTTAGAGAGAAGAATTCAGGAGCACTCCACAGTCTTTCACACTGAGTGTAACCCAATCTAGAACTGGTTGGCACACCTCCACCCCCAGATTAGAACCCTTGATGGCAAGCACCTCTCTTTTGTATAGTTTCAGTTTCGATTTGTTTTTCCTCATCCAGCCCATTACCTCCTCCAGGCATTTATTCAGAGGAGACATACTATCTTTAGTTCAAGCTGTTTTTGAAGGCATAGTCTGAAACAGGCTGCCAGAGCATGAAGTGACAACGGAAACCAGCTTCTCGTCAAGGAGGGTTCACTCCAGACACTGTTGACAAATATGTGTATGAAAGATTCAGAAACAAGAAACAGACTTACATGTACAAGTTATGATTTTGCAATGATTTGCATCTTTGCATGTTGTTGTTGTTGTTCATTCATTCCGTCGTCTCCGACTCTTCATGACCTCACGGACCAGCCCACGCCAGAGCTCCCTGTCGGCCGTCACCACCCCCAGCTCCTTCAAGGTCAGTCCAGTCACTTCAAGGATGCCATCCATCCATCTTGCCCTTGGTCGGCCCCTTTTCCTTTTCCTTCCACTTTCCCCAGCGTAATTGTCTTCTCTAGGCTTTCCTGTCTCCTCATGATGTGGCCAAAGTACTTCAACTTTGTCTCTAGTATCCTTCCCTCCAATGAGCAGTCGGGCTTTATTTCCTGGAGGATGGACTGGTTGGATCTTCTTGCAGTCCAAGGCACTCTCAGAACTTTCCTCCAACACCACAGCTCAAAAGCATCTATCTTCCTTCGCTCAGCCTTCCCTAAGGTCCAGCTCTCACATCCGTAGGTGACTACAGGGAATACCATGGCTTTGACTAGGCGGATCTTTGTTGCCAGTCTGATGTCTCTACTCTTTACTATTTTATCGAGATTGGACATTGCTCTCCTCCCAAGAAGTAAGAGTCTTCTGATTTCCTGGCTACAGTCTGCATCTGCAGTAATCTTTGCGCCTAGAAATACAAAGTCTGTCACGGCCTCCACATTTTCTCCCTCTATTTCCCAGTTGTCAATCATTCTTGTTGCCATCTTTGCATGTTCGCATCTTAATTTTTTTTTAAGCCTAAATTTCTGGCAGATGTTCCACGGCAACCATCGTGGGAGCCTCTAAATCCCACAAGTGTGGACAACAGAGGCAGACATCATGAGACCAACAGACCTGCATGTGGACCTTTTCTGAAGTCCCGGAATGTTTTGCCCCTGACTAAAGCATGTGATTTGGTGCTGTCTGGAACTGCCCTTAGGATGTAGGTTCCAACACATATGCAAAGATTTCTAGAAAGTTTAAAGTTAGCAACCTATAATGGCCAACGTTATTTGTTTTCAAGTCTGCAAGGGAACTCTGGATAGCATCACAGAGGAATTGAGGCACACTTTGTCCGCTACTTTGCGAAGGAAAGGATTATTTCTAATAGTATTAGTTCTCATACTTCCCTCCCAAAGGGCTATAAATCACCCTGGGGGAAAAGCGATTCCTAACAATTTCTAGAAAGGGTTTTACTTTTGTTAATCGATAGTATCTTTATTTATATTTTACCTTTTCCCTAGTTTGGGACAGAAGGTTACTTACCGCAATTTAAACAAAGAGCTAAAAATTAACAAAGTAACACAAGCTTAAAATGTAATTAACCTATAAAAATATGGACACCTGTTCAAAATATAAACCAGCTGGTGCCTAGTAGCCCACCTGTTTACGATCTGGGCAAATGGAACAGAAAAAAAATGTCCATAAAAAAGAAAAATAATATAGAATAATAATGTGAAAAAAGGCCTCTGGGCAGATTTTATTTTTATTTTTTTGCATACATCTGACTGTGTATTGAATAGCTACAAATTTCCCCCTTCCCTATTCCCATTGTGTGATTGGTGAAGGCACACAAACTGGCAGGATCAGTATGCAGGGAACCTATTGTGTCAAAATTGCCACAAGAGCAACAGGCAGTCCCTCTTTAATGAGGCACTTCCTATGTAGGTTTCCCGGTTTCCTCTCTGCAGTCATCAGTCAAAGTATGTATGGAAATATGCTGACCACTCTGCCAAGATTGTACATAACCAAACCCTGATGTTCGCAATCTGAGCTGAGCAGGCATCTTCCCTCTTCAAGGCATTTGTCCAAATGATCCTATCATAGCCAACAAGTGTGTTCAGCCCTCTGCAAGAATAGGATTATACCTGCAAGCTAGTTTGTTAGCAAATTATCACATGGATGGCAACAAACAGTCTTCAAACCAGTTCTGAACTAAGGTTACAGAAAGTCAAAAGTATCCAGCAAGATTAAATACAAGGGTTGGATAGATTTGCTCGGATATGGTATAATTCGGAAAAAGCAGAATATTGCCCTTCCCAACAGCTCAGGCTAAAGCAGTGTTTCTGAATGCCTAGGGTTGGGACCCCTGGGGTGGGGTCACGAGGAGCTATCAAAGCCCATCAGAAAACACAATATTTTCTGTTGGTCATGGGAGTTCTGTGTGGGAAGTTTGGCACAATTCTATCGTTGGTGGGGTTCAGAATGCTCTTTGATTGTAGGGGAACTATAAATCCCAGCAACTGCAACTCCCAAATGTCAAGTTTGTTTTCCACAAACTCCACTAATGTTCACATTTGGGCATATTGAGTATTTGTGCCAAGTTTGGTTCAGATCCATCATTGTTTGAGTCCACAGTGCTCTCTGGATGTAGGTGAACTACAACTCCAAAACTCAAGGTCAGTGCCCACTGAACCCTTCCAGTATTTTCTGTTGATCATGGGAGTTCCTGTTTGCCAAATTTGGTTCAGTTCTATCGTTGATGGAGTTCAGAATGCTCTTTGAATGTTGGTGAACTATAAATCCCAGCAACTAAAACTCTCAAATGACAAAATCAATCCCCCCAAAACGCCACCAGTATTCCAATTTGGGTGTATTGGGTATTTGTACCAAATTTGGTCCAATGATTGAAAATACATCCTGCATATCAGATATTTATACTACAATTCATAACAGTAGCAAAATTACAGTTATGAAATACCAACAAAATCATATTATGGTTGGGGGTCACCACAACACGAGGAACTATATTAAGGGATCATGGCATTAGGAAGGCTGAGAACCTCTGGGCTAAAGCAACCTACTGCTGCCTATCCTAATTTATGTGTTGTTCCTCACAAACAGCTTCAATGATGTCCATTGTATCTCATTCATCATCTTTCCCACCTTGACCCCACTCTTTCATTGCTTGGGCACAAGTGTGCTAGTTTTCAACTGTGAAATGTTGGAGGCCATTGTAAGTGGCTACTTGAACAGCATCTGAACACTCCTTGCTATTCTCTGATAATATCATCTTAGATTGTACTGTATTGTTGTAACTGTTATGTCGATAAAATGAAGGTTATGAATGTCCTAAAGCACCCTATAGGTGAATATATATATATATATATATATATATATATATATATATTAACAGCTGTATTTGTTATCAGCATTTGCATACCAGATCCATACAAAGCATTCCCTTTTTCTGCGTCTTTTATTTTTGCTGCCTATCTGTGGCAATCTCTTTCTGAAAGCTACAAAGAAAGGGAGAAACACATGTTAACACATTGAGATAAACGCTGTATCCAACAGGAGGAATGAAGAACAAAAATAAAACCAATGTAAGTTTTTTTAAAAAAAAAAATCTCTAAACCATTTTGCCAATGACAAACAGGCATTCGTACGCAAAAAAAAAAAATCTGAATCAAGGCTAGCAGCAAGCATGCTGAATTTTCAGCCATTTCAATTTAGCACTTTGGGGAGTGCTCACAAAGCCTGTATATTATCTGACGATGGCTGCAAATATACATTTTGGTTTGTCACAAATAAGGTGTTTAAAATGATAGGGCTTTTTAAATGCCATCCGTGAATTCTGTGCCATCATCTTGTTTGCAAGATAACTCCCGTGACAGCCTAGTATTTCTTCAATTGTTAAGACGTATCCTAATTTCAGTAACAATAACAAAAATACATACAATGCACTTGCGATTCTAAGATGCATATCATTTTTAGAGATTGTTTATATGGGGGAATATATAGAACTATGCAGACTGTGGCCAGGAAATCAGAAGACGCTTACTTCTTGGGAGGAGAGCAATGTCCAGTCTCGATAAAATAGTAAAGAGTAGAGACATCACACTGGCAACAAAGATCCGCTTAGTCAAAGCCATGGTATTCCCTGTAGTAACCTACGGATGTGAGAGCTGGACCTTAGGGAAGGCTGAGCGAAGGAAGATCGATGCTTTTGAGCTGTGGTGTTGGAGGAAAGTGCTGAGAGTGCCTTGGACTGTGAGAAGATCCAACCAGTCCATCCTCCAGGAAATAAAGCCCGACTGCTCATTGGAGGGAAGGATACTAGAGACAAAGTTGAAGTACTTTGGCCACATCATGAGGAGACAGCAAAGCCTAGAGAAGACAATTATGCTGGGGAAAGTGGAAGGCAAAAGGAAGAGGGGCCGACCAAGGGCAAGGTGGATGGATAGCATCCTTGAAGTGACTGGACTGACCTTGAAGGAGCTGGGGGTGGTGACGGCCGACAGGGAGCTCTGGCATGGGCTGGCCATGAGGTCACGAAGAGTCGGAGACGACTGAACGAATGAACAACAACATAGAACTAATGAAATACAGCATGTCTTGGAATGTGTTGCAAGTTGACCTTGCTATGCTGGTAGGGTGAAGTGACCTACCCAAGGCACGAGGCTAAAAAAAAAACTGATTTGAATTCAGCAAGATTTTTAAAACAGCAGCTTCACTGCTTTGAGAGGTAGACAGGAGCTTAAGCTACCAGCAGCAAAATATTTGTGGCTAGTGTTACCTCAACAGTTGAGGGATAATGGTCACATGGGAGGAGCAAGGCTATTTTGGACTTCCCGGAATACCTTCAATGCTAGCTTCCTGGGGTGCCAAGGGGCCTTCAAAGGCAAGGGCTGTTGTCCACTGCCACCTAAGGCAGATTAACCCATGCTTCCTAGGAGGCCCAGCTCTGAGCTTCATTTGTTTAGAAGCTTCTTCACAATCTAAACCAGATTCCCAGATTTGGGGAGGTGGACCTCTATGCACATTCAAACAAGCCTGGGTAAGAAGCAGAGTTGTGCGCTGAACTGTTTTCCTTCAGTACATCTGTTCTTTCATTACTTTCGTTACCTTTGGGAACACTTAACAGGAAGGCCCCTCTGTACTGGTACCAGGAGCTCCAACTTCCGTTTCTTTCTTTGAGTGTTTTCATGTATTCCAATGTTCCATGCACTTTGCAATAAGGTGGCTTCCCTTGGTTTGCAATTATAGGGCCAATGACCCATCAATCATTGTTAAGTTTTTGGTTCCGCCCCTTTCCCCAGGGCTCTGGGAGGGAAAAGAAAGACTTCAGGCAGTCTTACAGTTTTGGAAGCCCAGTTACAGGATGTGAGCTTTCCCCACCTGTAAAGAAGCTTCGTTTCTCACAACATCCGGGGGAAACAGCCCTAAAGCTTCTAAGGAAAACAGTTTGACAGCACAACCCTTGTTGAGGTTAAAGAAACAGCTCCACATCATTCGTGGAAAAATTCCAAAAGGACTCCAGCTGGAAAATCTACAAAGTCTTGGCTGGTAGGTCTACTCGGGTAACCAGAAGCAATTGGAGCCAGGAGTAGGGTCCACACCAGCAGAGCCTAGAAAACAGATTGCCCCAGGGAGTGGATAAAAAGGGTTTTCCTCTTAAAGAAAAGAAACAGTTCACGAAGCCAGTTGCCTGTCCTTTGTGGGCAAGATAAGAAGCATTTGTTTGACTTGTTGAAGATCTAAAAAGTATTTGATTGTTTGTTGAAGACTAAGCAATAATAAAGAACTTTGTTAAACTTTTTAAGCTCCTAAAGACTTTTGTATAGGAAAATCCTTATAGCCTCTCAGCTGAGGTACCCTGGCTTCCCGCTGGGCACAAAGAGCACGTCTTGTTCAAAAGCCAATTGCTATAAGCCCAGCGCACGACAGCACACCCTCCCAGTACAAAAATCAGATCAGCAGGAAAGCAAGCAGGAGCCCATCCCAGCTCCTCGCCTGCATTTCATGAGCACGTGGTGCTCCATGCTTTAAAAAGAGTGTGTGTGGCATGCAGGCCCAGAAAGTGTGCAGCTGAGCACCTCCTCTAGAGTAAGAAAGTCAGAACTTGCCTCCTTGCCTTGGAAAGAGTGTTTGTGTGTGGTATGCAGGCCTAAGAGAGAATGCGTGTGTGCCTGCCTGCAGCCAAACGTCCCTCCTCTAAAGTCGAAACAGGTAAGAAGCCTCTTTAAAGTGTGCATCTGCCTGCAACTGAGCACCTCTCCTCTAGAGTAAAACAGCTTAAATGCCTAAAATGATGGGAAGGGGAGACTGGGACACCCCCTCCCCCCCCCCCCATAATAGGTTGCTAGAAAACGAATCCTTCAGCACTCCAGAGTGAAAACAGATATCTGCTCGCCCAATTTCAGGAAGCTCCCAAAAAATTGATCGGGGCCCCCACTGAAAGCTGGGGCACGAAACAGGTCAAGGTTTACCCCAAATGCACAAGCCTAGTAAGAAGGCTCTTTAGAGTTCCCCATAAAATGTGGAAAGGTCAAAAGTGGAGATAAAGCAGGACTAGTCCATGTGGGAACATGGGAGAGAGTGTGACTATTAGGCTTTTCCCAAAACAATCAAATTTATTTGCAAAGTGTCTCATCTGAAGCTACGCAGTAAAGTTAGCAGTCACAAGAAGAGAGGATTGAGGTATGGACCCATAACTGATTTGACCAAGCTTGCACAACTTGGCAGCAGTAAGGGGCCGAAATTGTTGTTGATCATTCGTTCAGTCGTCTCCGACTCTTTGTGACCTCATGGACCAGCCCACGCCAGAGCTCCCTGTCGGCCGTCACCACCCCCAGCTCCTTCAAGGTCAGTCCAGTCACTTCAAGGATGCCATCCATCCATCTTGCCCTTGGTCGGCCCCTCTTCCTTTTGCCTTCCACTTTCCCCAGCATAATTGTCTTCTCTAGGCTTTGCTGTCTCCTCATGATGTGGCCAAAGTACTTCAACTTTGTTTCTAGTATCCTTCCCTCCAATGAGCAGTCGGGCTTTATTTCCTGGAGGATGGACTGGTTGGATCTTCTCGCAGTCCAAGGCACTCTCAGAACTTTCCTCCAACACCACAGTTCAAAAGCATCAATCTTCCTTCGCTCAGGGGCCGAAATTAAAATAGGCTAAACCTCTTTGGGCCACAGATAGGTTTTTAGGGGTTTACTCAGTATTTACGAGAGGATGCATTTCCCTCAAAGCAAATGTGTTGCTGTGGCCCAGTCTGTGTATATGTGTTTTGTATGTGTTTATATATGTGTATATATGTGTATGTATATATTTGTGTATATGTGTATATATGTGGTTTAGCGCATGCATTGTAATGTATTTTTTTTTGTCTTTTAAAGTCTCTTCTGCTGTATTTTCTGCTGTTTTAATGAGTGATGGTCACTCATTGGCCTGATAGGTGTATTGTGTCCAAATTTGGTGTCAATTCACCCAGTGGTTTTTGAGTTATGTTAATCCCACAAAGGAACATTACATTTTTATTTATATAGATGTCTTTGCCGCAGTGTGTGTGCATGTGTGTTCCTGTTTGCAAAACACTCCAAACAGAGAAACTATAAACAAGGCTAGGAATATAGCCCAGAGCAAAAAACACTAACACCTGGATGAATTCATAAGATTTCAAAATATATTTAGAAGAACATATGCTTGCCCTGCCTTGTGACTGATAATATTTTAAAATATGTGTGGGGTGCTAGAAATAAAAGTTTTGATTAAGCCTTGTGACTTTAAAAAGGTTTAAATTACAGAACAGAAAAGTTCTAATATAATTCCCCATTCTTCCACAATACTCTTTAACTATTCACTCTCCCTCTATTCAACTTGCTGACATGACATTCTAGTGTAGACATGGATTACCCCAAATGGCTGAACCTCTCAGAGGCTATGATTAGTGCAAAATGGAAGAGCACCAAATTTGGTTGGAGATGTGGCCCATTCATAGTCCGGACAAACGTCACTCTCTCTGTTCAAGCTCAAACAATGAGTGCTTCTCTCAGCAATAGGGCATAATGTGCCCCAATTCCAGATCCAACCCTAGCTACCTCCACTCAGGGTGGGAAAATGCCAGTCAGATCATCAACTAAATGAGCCAATCCACTCAGCCTATCAGAGCTTGTTACATTTTCTCTCCATCCCTTGGAGCAGTGGTTCCTAACCTGTGGTCAGTGGACCATTAGTGGTCCACAATAACTAAAATATGGTCCGTGGCCTCACTATTACTACACTGTTGCAACAAGAGCTGCTGTTCTTGCAAAACCCTCTTATAGTACTTCGCAAAGGTTGATTTGGCCGGGGTGGTCCATGCCTTGGTCACCTCTTGATTGGATTACTGTAATGTGCTCTACATGGGGCTGCCCTTGAAAACGGCTCGGAAATTCCAACTGGTTCAACGGGCGGCGGCCAGGATGTTAACTGGCGCTCCTTACAGAGAGAGGTCAACCCTCCTGTTTAAGGAGCTCCACTGGCTGCCATTTACCTACTGAGCCCAATTTAAGGTGCAGGTGCTTACCTACAAAGCCCTAAACGGTTTGGGACCTGCCTACCTGCGTGACCGCATCTCCGTCTACGAACCCACGCGCTCACTTCGTTCATCCGGAGAGGCCTTGCTTGCGATCCCACCTGCGTCACAGGCGTGTTTGGTGGGGACGAGAGACAGGGCCTTCTCTGTGGTTGCCCCCCGACTTTGGAACACCCTCCCCAAAGACATTAGACTAGCACCCACACTGGCAGTCTTTAGGAAGAACTTGAAGACTTGGTTATTCCGATGTGCCTTCCCAGAATAGGATAATCTCCAACACTCTGTCCCAGAAGCACTTTATTAGAGTTTAATACTCTCTGCACATTGCACTTGCCCAGAACTCCAACATACCACCTCACACACCCAGAACTTTTTAACCTGTACCCATCATTGGCCCGGCCCTGATTTTATTGTGTAATAGTGTAATGTTTTGTTGTGTTATTGCTTATGTTTTTAATTTGCTGCATTGTTATTGTCTGTTGTTATTGTGTTGAGGCCTTGGCCTTTGTAAGCCGCATCGAGTCCTTCGGGAGATGCTAGCGGGGTACAAATAAAGTTTAATAATAATAATAGTGCCAAGGCTTATTAAATATGGTTTTCTGTGAGTGAGCAGATGGCGACTACTGGATGGCATATGTTCTGTATCAGAAACTAAAGCTGATGTCGTTTATCCAATGCAATTTTCTGAAAGCACCCCAAATAACCCAACCAAATCTAAAGCTGACCAAAAACTGATTTGTAACCCTTTCAGTACTAATGTTGGAGAGTAGTCCCTGGTCAAAGTGGTCCCTGGTCAAAAAAAAGGTTGGGAACCATTGTCTTGGAGGAAAAACATGATCCTGAGCATCTGTTTTCCTGTGTTCTGTTTGAGAGGAAGAGCATGGAGGAAAGGGGAAATTAGCCAGGATAAAGTTTTCTCAACTATACCAAGCAATGGTTCTCTCAGCCCTTAATCCTCTAGATCAGGGTTACTCAAACTTTTTAAACAGAGGGCCTGGTCACAGTCCCACAAACTGTTGGAAGGACGGATTATAATTTGAAAAAAACATGAATGAATTCCTATGCACACTGCACATATCTTATTTGTAGTGCAAAAAGAAAACCACTTTAAAGTAATACAATAATTAAAATGAAGAACAATTTTAACAAATATAAACTTATTAGTATTTCAATGGGAAGTGTGGGCCTGCTTTTGGCTGATGAGATAGAATTGTTGTTGTGTGCTTTCAAGCCATTTCAGACTTAGGTTGACCCAGAGCGAGGGCCAGGTAAATGACCTTGGAGGGCCACATCCGGCCCCCGGGCCTTAGTTTGAGGGCCCCTGCTCTTGATCACTGTGAGTCCCAACCCTAAATGAGATTCCCTTAGCTCAATGCTGAGGTCCTGAAAAATTTGGCAACAGTAATAATTTTCTGAATGTCACCTAGTAGCTGAATCTGTAGTTTACAGTGGGCTCTGCTGAAGATACTTCAGCTATATTTCATAAAAAGCCTCTTTAGCAAGCCTTGCAAATGCTGAATTATTATCACTAAATATTTGGTTTTAGTTTAAGAAGTTGTGCTCTAGATGTTTTGTATTGCCATTCTCACAATCTTTGAGAATTGGCATCGTAGGAAGCAACATTCACTAAAGTTTAAGCTTGACCTTTAAACGCATTGGCCAAAGCTTCATCTGCTGCTCCGTACATGTAAATGTTTTGTTGGTGGGAACATGGATAATCCTTCGCACATTCGCTTATAAGCAAGCCGTACAGAACAGAGCAGGACTTATTTTTAAATCAACATATAAAAAAGCAGGCTGTTAATAGGAACTGTGACTTACATTTTAAGTTAACTCACATCAGATGTGTTCATTTTAGTTCCACATTTGCTTTTCACAACAAATACCGTATGTTGTCTAATGACTATTACTGGCAAGAACATTTGTTTTAAGCATCTAATTTTTTAATTTCCTCCTTGAAGAGAGCTGTAAAAAGAAACATCTTGGCTATAGAATACTGGCACTCGAAATTTGATTCTGAGAGTTACATTCATCCAATCAAGACAGATGTATCAAGTGTCTCATCTATCCAATTGCATCTCATCAAAATGCTTCCATTTTAATGTTTGCAATGAATTTCACAAGGAATATGTTCTTAGCAAATAAAGCAATTCTCTGTCTGCCTTGGAAACAAGTCAAAACATTAAAATCTGAAGAGTGTTCCGAAATATTATACGGCTGTGTTGATGTGCTCTATATACATATATCTCTGCCTCGGGATCTTTGATACTGAAAAGGAGAACACAGACATGTAAATACGTACATTTAAGTACTACAACCTAACATTAAAATTACCACTTCCAGTGAACTGGCTTGGCACTGGAATTTAAATGACAGTTTTAAAATGAACTCTATATACAGATTGTTCCATAATATAGGAAGCTACCTTTCAGGAGATCTTTGAGAATTGGTCTGAAACTGTTGTTTTCCCATTTCTTGTAAACAAGGGGACATGAAAAAGAGGAAAAGGTGTGTAGTTTTCATTTAATTACCTTAGTTCTTTCACGCCTAGCCTGTCACGAAATATTCATTTCTTTAGGCAGAGTAGGTTTTTTCTTTTGGAAAAAAAGCAGCAGCAAAGTCCCCATCTTGCTATTAAAGAAAACTTGTAAATATTTTTCCTACTTCCAACAGACCTCACTACCTCTGAGGATGCTTGCCATAGATGCAGGCGAAACGTCAGGAGAAAAATTGCCTCCAGAACATGGCCATATAGCCCAGAAAAACCTACAACCACCCAGTGATTCCGGCCATGAAAGCCTTCGACAATACCTTGTAAATATTGTTTGGGAGGGGAGGTAAAGGTAAAGGTTTCCTGTATTGTCGAAGGTTTTCATGGCCGGAATCACTGGGTTGTTGTAGGTTTTTTGGGCTGTATGGCCATGTTCTAGAAGTATTCTCTCCTGAAGTTTCACTTGCATCTATGGCAGTCATCCTCAGAAGTTGTATACCATGCAGCTGTGGACAAGTCTACATAGGGACCACCAAACACAGCATTGCCCAAACACGAATCAAGGAACATGAAAGGCACTGCAGACTACTTCAACCAGAGAAGTCAGCCATAGCAGAGCACCTGATGAACCAGCCTGGACACGGCATATTATTTGAGAACACAGAAATGATGGACCACTCTGACAACCACTATGTCAGACCACACAGAGAAGCCATTGAAATCCACAAACATGTGGACAACTTCAACAGAAAGGAGGAAACCATGAAAATGAACAAAATCTGGCTACCAGTACTAAAAAAGCTCTAAAATTATAACAGTAAATAAAAAACAAAACTCAAACACAGGGGAACTCTAGACAAGAAATAATCAGGAACCTAATCACCTCTCAACAAAGGAATTTCCCAGGCAGTAACAAGCCATACCTAAAAACTGTCAGGCCATCAAATGCTAATCAAGATGGCCAATTGAAACATTCATACTAGTCTCCAACAGACGAGAGTTCTTTCTCCCACCCTGGTCCTTCCACAGATATATAAACCCAATTTTCCTAGTGTCCAAAAAACCTCACAACCTCTGAGGATGCTTGCCATAGATGCAGGTGAAATGTCAGGAGAGAATGCTTCTAAAACATGGCCATACAGCCCAAAAAACCTACAATAACCCAATAAGGTAATAGTCTATGTTTCTATATAAAGCTGCATAACAATAGAAAACATATGACTTAGGCATGATTTTTTTAAGTAGAATGATTTAAAGAAGACAAACTAGCAATGTTTGAAAATAGTGGTTATGGGTGGAAGTGAGCAATCACATTTTGTGGAGTCAAATGGCTCATGGGTTTGCCTCCTGGCTACTGTATGATGACCAAAATAGCAATGCCAGGAATTGCCCTTAGACAACTACTAACATCAAAAGTTTCAGAAGGTTTTTGGACTATGATCAAAAATTAGAAGCTTAATAAGAAAGAACTGGAAAGTGCTTACTTTAAAAGAGAGAGAGAGATCCCTGCACCTAGTCCTTTCAACCAGATTCAGCATGGATTGCTCAGTACTTCTACGGATATTGCAATAGCATGTAATGGCAAAGGACCCCCTAGTGCTACAGATGCTTATACATCCTCGTAGTGAGTGGACTTGGCTTGGATTGTGGTGCCTTAAGCTGCATTATGCTTCTAAATTATCTTTGTATGCCGGCTGTCCTTGTGTGCCACTTTCACTTGACCTTGGAAGCGGAGCCATGTAATCAGCATTGACTCCACCACTTCTGATGTGGCGAATGTATCACCTGAAGTTGCATTCCTGAACTTCTTTTCCCATGAGGAAGCCTCATGTGGTTCAATAAAGATTAGTCAGAAGGACATCTAAAACAAATCTCATTGACACCAGCTGATTTTACTGGAAGCGAAACTCAACTTCCCAGTTTCCTTTGAAGTCCTCTCATGCACTTGGCTTTACAGAAAGCAGTGACTCTGCTGGTTTGGCCAGACAGCCTGAAGCTTTGGAATATGAGATCTACGGCACTGATCAAGGAGAGATTTCGTAAACAAGGGACACGGTGACTCTTTTCCTAAAAGCTTACGAGACATATTCTCATAAAATGCTTTCCTCTACCGTAATCGAAGTGTGGCACACTCTCTCGGCTCCAATCTAATCTTCAGTCTAAGGAAGCTGGCTGCAGCCTTCAAAGCAAATGGGATGAAGTTCAGAAGAACCAAATGCAATTCCTGTCTCTGTTACAGACTTTTGTACGTGACCTTGATTGAGTCACTTAATCTCCCAGAGTCTTACTTCCTCAGCTGTTAAATGGGGCTGTTGCCTCATCCCTTCGGCTAATCCTTTTGCTGTTTATATGGCTGGCAAATCCTTCAGGGAATGGGCTTTATCTTATTGATGTGTTGATACTGCATTCAGAGTGCAGGCAGAATCCATTTCCACTCAGGTCCTGAACAGTTTTCTTTTAAGTACAAACCTATATATGAAAACCACACAGTGGGACAACTGTAATTAAGGGAGCATTGACATTTCTCATTAGAGGAAACACTATAAAGGTTTATAAGCCAAAGCACATATCGAGAAATCAAACCTGTGCAAGGAAATTAGAGGAAAAACTGAGTGATCCATGTGAGCTTTTCAACATTTTAACACTAAAGGCTTTTTACATTTTTAAAGAGTGCTAACCCAGGGGAACTGTTCTAGAGGCAGGCACACAAATCCTGTTCTTGGGGACTATAGCAGAATGACCGTCTGTTTCTATCACTTGCATCGCTTACATTGGATTTCAAATAAACCATGGATCTTGAAGATCTGTAGATTATTTGAAATCCACAGATCTTGAGATCTGAAGATATTGCACCTTGCACTAGACCAGTTACAAATGTTCCCTGTAGTACACAACCTGGTCTGCTTTGGTACCTGCAAAGGAGTTTTTAAACCCATCTCCTTGAAATACAAGGTGAGGCAGCATAACTTCCTTTTTTCAGAACTTAATAAACCCATTATATGAATCAGAAAAAAATTATAATGTAGGCACATACCTAAAGTTTTGTTTTATGTAATTTTGAAGATCCAATTAGGTAGGTGACGTCCCCCATTCTCAATACACTGAATAAACCAATTTCTGGCATTTGTCATGACTCTTGCCAGCATAGCAGGTGTTGTGTTGGCAATTTCTTCCTGGATGTTGGTCTTCAAATCTTGTAGGGTCCTTGGACGGTTCACATAAACATGGAATATCAAAAAAACCCCATAGAAAAAAATCACAAGGGGCCAAATCTGGAGAGTGGCCTGGCCACTCCAAATCCACACGAAAAGTAGGCCCCAAAGGCAAAAGCACCTCCCCACTGTTCCAACGCATGATGGCGACTGAACTGTGTCAGGACAAAACTTTATACTCTTGCCTCTCGAACGAGACCACTAGTGCTCCGCTACATCTTCAACCGACTGAATGGTGCACATTTTTAAAAAAGGAAGTTATGCTGCCTCACCCTGTATTAACAGATATACAACATTTTCTAATCCAACAAGGAAGAAGCAGTGTCCTTGCAGAGTTCTTCCTCTTTTCAGCCCCATTTTTTACATGAGTCTGGAGCGATTTGAGAAACTGCAAGTTGCTCCTGGTGTGAGAGAATTGGGCATCTGCAAGGACGTTGCCCAGGGGGATGCCCGGATGTTTTGGTGTTTTACTATCCTTGTTGGAGGCTTGTCCCATGTCCCCGCATGGGAAGGTGGAGCTGTCAGAGGGAGCTCAATCCGCTCTCCCCAGATTCAAACCGCTGACCTTTCGGTCAGCAATTCAGCCAGCACAAGAGTTTAACCCACGGTGCTACCGGGGGGCATGCATTATGCATTATGCTTATTAAAACACTTTATGTAATGTACAAACCACCTAAGTCAGAATGGCCAACTACAGTTTGATCCCAGTTTGGAGAAACTGGTTGGGTGAAGAAAGGAGGCAGTATGTCTAAGCCCTGCCTATTTCAATGATTGGTACTATCAGAGAACATTGACACTACTTATTGGAATTGGAAATTATGAATTATAAAGCCCCTTCCTTAGGCCCTGAAGGACATAAGCCCTTTAGACCTACACTACATGCTTTGTGGCACATTCCCATAGACTATCAACTCTATCTTTATATCTGGAATTGCTCTGAAAAAAAATGCCTTCATATTTAGTTATGTGCCACATAAGCAAAATCCATCATTTAAAAATTGGGCAGGAAGATACCCCAATCCCGCCCGGGCCAACGGGGCCTTGTGCTTAAGCACACCTAAGAGCTAAATCCAGCATTGACAACCTCATCAAACAGGCCTTTTTTGGCAGAATATACCAGTTCAGCTATGGTTTAGCCACAGTGCCCACCGGCTCTTATCCAATGATGTAATACTACTTTTGGCGGGGCTCCATGGCCAAACCACAGCGGAACTGGCGCATGCCACCATGGCAACAAAGGAGGCTTCCCGTGTTGCACAGGCAACAAGGGGGGCAGCTGGGTGGCTGACACTCCCCCCTCCCCCCCCTCCCCCGGTGGGATGGGGTTATGGGAAAGTCGGGTGATGCAGGGTGTGGAGCGATAGTTTCCCCATGCACCCCAATGGGCACTGCCATATTCGCCACAATTCATGGCGATTCCAGCAGCCAGTATGTAAAAGAAAAACGGAAAGTAATTTGGATTTCTTCTGTGCTTCTGCTGAAACAGCACATTTCTATCTGGGGTCACATTAGTAAATGACGCTGCATGCCCTAGTGAAGGAAATGTGCCACAGATTCCTCTATTTCACATTGAGGCAAAAGTACAACTAAAAGTACAATTTTAAGTGGATTTTTTCTCTCTAGTATGATGAGGCCTCTGGAATCATATGTTTTCTGTGCTTTTCTTTCACTGCCTCCTATGATACTTGCAAGAGCTTTCTTGATTTGCAGATAAATGTAACTATTTTAGATAACTCAGATATAAATTATTTCCCCCTCTGTGTTCAATTACATTTTAAAGTCGTGAAAAGTGGGTCAAGAAGGGACTCACACACCTGCCCCTTAAAGTAATATTAAGTCATATTAGTAATATCCCTATTTTCCTTGGAGGCAGCTAGAATGTGATTCTTGAGTGCTGTGTGCTGTAAGGCGGCTTTGGAAGAGGGAAGTAACACATAACATCTTCCTGGAATGCATACAGAGTGGAAAGAGGTTTCTTAAATATGTTGTTTAATGAATCTCTAAATGATTTATAGCTTCTGGTGTTCTTTCGTGGGTGGTATGTACAGAGCAGGACCTATCATGACACAAAGCTGCTGAGGCTAATTTATTTATTTATTTAGAACTTTTGTATACCTGTCTTCTCACCTCCGTAGAGGGACTCAGGCCAGTTTCCAACAACAGTATCACCAACAATCGTTTAAAAACATCACATTCCATAATACACTAAAACATTAAAATACAAAACTACAGTCATATAATTACAGTGGCCAAGTCGTCACAATAAAATCGTAGTTCATCACCATCCGTCCATATAGTCACGAGTTATTGACTCACTCGTCAAATGCCAGTTTCCAGAGCCAGGTTTTCACCTGTTTTCTAAAAGTCAGGAGAGAAGGGGCAGTTCTAATCTCCAGTGGGAGAGAGTTCCAGAGCCGAGGGGCCACCACCGAGAAGGCCCTGTCCCTCGTCCCCACCAGATGCGCTTGCGAGGATGGTGGGACCGAGAGCAGGGCCCCTCCAGACGATCTTAACAATCTTGATGGTTCATAGGAGAGAATCCGTTCGGACAGGTAAACTGGGCCAGAGTCGTGAGGTTAAGTATTTTGAAAGGAGAATAGCATATTGCTATTTATTTATTTATTTATTTATTTATGTTCACTTTTCTTTATTTTACTTACTTGCAGAGGCACTGAGATATTTGACTTCAAGAATCAAAACGGTTTGGCTGGTCTTGGATACAATGGGGTAAATCCAGTATCCAACCCAGTGAAAGTAGGTCTATGGAAATCACATGAATGAGTCATTTAAGTGATGGTCTACTATGTTCAATTCGGAGCCCCCGGTGGTGCAGTGGGGTAAACCCTTGTGTTGGCAGGACCAACAGGTCGCAGGTTCGAATCCAGGGAGAGCGTGGATTGAGAACCCTCTATCAGCTCCAGCTCTTCATGTGGGGACATGAGAGAAGCCTCCCACAAGGAACAACCTCATCAGATGGGCCTTTTTGGCAGAATACACTCCCACAAAAACATCCAGGCATCCTCTGGGCAATGTCCTTGCAGACAGCCAATTCTCTCATACCAGAAGCAACTTGCAGTTTCTCAAGTCATCCCTGACACAACAAAAAAAATGTTCAATTCATTTCAAAGAGGGCATTCTAGGTACAGCTAATATGGCAAAAGTATGATAGCTGGGACCCTACGCATAGCTGGAACCCGTATGCTGGTTGCGCAATGCATGTCAGAATTAATGCATTCTGACATGCATTCTGACATGTATTAATGCTTGGACTGCTTCCAGCTACTGGAGGTGCTTTCTTCGAAGGGTGGAAAGTCTGCTGGTGGCCAGGGAAGGTTTTTACAAGACCCTAGTGTGAACAGAGCAGCAGGTATCTGATTCCCCCCCCCTCCCCCTTTCCCTCTTCTTGTGCTTTCCCCCACCCGCTTTCTGACAGTGGAGGAACCGGGGCTCTGGGAGAACAGGACGTCTGAGCCCTAGACCCTCTCCTCCTCCCTCCCTTGCAGCTGCGTCTCTCACTCGCTGTGCTGTCTCGCGCACGTGTTCCCTTCATGAATTCTGACCCACACTGCACAACCAGCATAGGGTCCCAGCTATCATACTTTTGCCGTTAATATTTTTAAAAAAGAAATCAACATTTGCTGCAAAGTATAAAATAAAACGTCTTTGCAAGTTGCTTGTTTTCTGAACTATTTTTCTGGGTGGGAAAATGCTCTTCTTGCACAGCAAACATGCCATTTTCTGTGCTAAAGGGAACCATGAAGATCTTCACCTATCCAAACATCCCCTCATCAGCTTTTCTCCACATTCAAAAACCCAGTTTTCAACTGTTTTAAAATATAATAAACGATGCTTTCCATCTCAACTTCCAGGGTGGTTTACTCACATGGAAGTAGCATTACAACACCATAACTTAAGTGCCATATGTAACTCTTAAAAATTAGTTGTTTTTGGGAAGGAAAAGAGAAGAAAAATACGAATCAATTTGGAAAAACACAGTTTTGACATTCAAAGATATGCTAAGGATGCTTCTTTGGTTCCAAAAGTGAGGACAGTCCTTCTAAGCTAACTAAAGTGATGGTTTATGGAAGATGTTCACAGTTTTACAAGATTATGTTCAGAATTCCCACCTTCTAAATTGGAGTGGTTGTTTCTCAGGGTTAAGATGGCTAAGCAAGGCACAAGACGGCTTCGGTCCGTTTCTCTGCAGCTGGTCTAGAAAGAAAATCAAACGCTTTTTCCTTTCCACTGGATTGTTTTGGAAGAAAGCCCTGTTTGTTTCAGAGGGACTGAATAGTGATTTTTGTTTCAAAGAACTGGCTTTGTATCTCTGCCTGTCCTTGAAAAGCTTCTGGAAACTCCAAAGGAAAGAAGCTTCACAGGAAATCGTTTAACATATGAGTCAGATGGATTGCAAACTATGTGCACAAATCTCAGAGTAAGGTTGGTTGGGACTTATGAGGGACTTAAGTCTTCGAGGAATAATCTTTATTGCTCATGATTGACCTGCCAGATGCCTCAAGTATCAGGTCCTGCAGCAAGACACAGAGCTAGATCCTGAATCTAGACCAGGCATGCGCAAACCTTTAGGCCATGTTTTATGACAGTTCTCGCCATAGGTTATTGGGCACTGTTTTGAGCTTAAATTATTGTTTTTTATGCTATTGGTTTTATCTTCTATTGTATAGTGTGTTTATGTGTTGTTTTAGGCACATTGTGCCATATGTAAGCTGCCTCAAGCCCCTTCGGGGAGGTCGAAGTAGGGTACAAAAATAAAGTTGTTGTTGTTGTTGTTGTTGTTGTTGTTGTTGTTATTATATGAAACATGACAAGATGAGTCCACAGCAGACACTCTGCTGGCTGTTGAATTGGATCACACATCTGACACTTCCCAAGTGTCTAGGACTGTGTGATGTATCAGCAAATAAAGGTGGCCTTCTGCAGCTGGCAGATGGTAATTTTGTCAGTGCCTATTGTGTTTAAGTGCAGGCCAAGGTCTTTAGGCACTGCACCCAGTGTGCCGATCACCACTGGGACCACCTTGACTGGCTTGTGCCAGAGTCTTTGCAGTTCGATCTTTAAATCCTCATATCATGTCAGATTTTCCAGTTGTTTCTCTGCAATCCTGTTGTCACCTGGGATTGCGACATTGACGATCCATACTTTGTTTTTTTACACGATTGTGAGGTCAGGAGTATTATACTCCAAAACTCTGTCTGTCTGAATCCGGAAGTCCCAGAGGAGTTTTGTGTGTTCATTCTCTGTAACTTTTTCCGGCTTGTGATCCCACCAGTTCTTTGTCGCAGGCAGATGGTATCTGTGGCACAAGTTCCAATGAATCATCTGAGCAACGGTGTTATGCCTCTGCTTGTAGTCTGTCTGCGCGATCTTCTTGCAGCAGCTGAGGATGTGATCTATTGTTTTATCTGCTTCCTTGCAGAGTCGACATTTGGGATCTGTTGTCAACTTTTCTATTATTATTATTATTATTATTATTATTATTATTATTATTATTTATGGTGGGGACCACATTGCAGGCTGGGCCAGGGCAGGTAGGCTGGGCAGGGCTGGAAGTGAGGGAGGAGGCAGGTTGAGACCGAGGGCAGTTGGCATGGAGGAGGAGGCCAGGGGTGTGATTAGCACAAGAGGGTATTTAGTGCAAAGGGTGTTTGGAGTGGGACAGGGTTTGATGTGATTGGTGTGGGGCAGCGTTTAGTGTGGGGTGGCGGATGGCGTGATTGGTGCTGGGTGGTGGTTGGCATGGTTGGTGTGAGGCAGTGGCCTGCTACGTTCCTCAGTGGAAAGTAGGAAACACACAGCTGCCGAGAGTCCTGGAAAGCTCTCAGCAGCCATATGTCTCTCACCTGGCTCTCCTCTTAGCCAGGGAACATGACAAGTGGCCATGTCTGCATGCTGATAGGATGGCTGAGACAACAGGATTGGAAGAAAGAGCCCAAGTGGCTGCATCCAGCCCACAGGCCTGAGTTTACCCATGCCTGCTCTAAGCAAAGGGGTCCTCTTCAATTGCTAATATTCTACAGTAATATGGGAGAGGGGCTAACTTTCATTGGATTGATCCTGATAGCAATACCACTGCTTTAATAGTTTAGCTAAGACAGGGTTGGGATTTTTGATCCCCCAGATATTGTTGCATTGAGTCTCTGAGCCTATACAACATAACCGGGGTTGGGAGTTGCAGCCCAGCGTCTGGAGGGAAGCACAATTCCCACCATTGACCTAACATCACATGGATGCAGTCTATTCAGGCGAAGGACCTAACCTTTCTGGCACAATACCTGGTTTGTCTACCTGAGGTCTTTAGTCAGGAATGCCAAGTCTAACAGCAATAACTGAAATCTCAAGGAGTACCTATACTCCATGTCTCCAAGCAGAGAGGTCCGTCTCAAGGTGACTGGTATTGAAGGAGGGGACTGTTTAATAAGAAGTCACTTTAAAATCTAGGCACCCATCTTTGTCCATACTCAGTTGGCACCGGGGTCAATCTGGCATGGGATAAATGAACCAATGTTCTGCTATATAAATATGGTAAGTCCAAGACCTAGTTCTCCCCTACAACAGAGCAGCAAATGGTGTCTAGCTAAACACTATTTACTGCTCTGTTAGGCTAAGATTGAGTAGTGGTGTGCCATACAGCTCTAGGGAAGGACTACCAGACACTTGGGCAGCTGGGAAAGGCGATAGTTGTTGCTATACCTCCAGTATAACAACTATAACAAAACGCTGGAGGACTGGGATGGTAGTGGCTCTTTCTTTTCCCCAGGTGTCCAACTATATAAATTTAAAAAAACTGGTAACCTAATACAATGGTGATTTTCAAATACATATCCAAATGTTGCTCTTGAAATGCAGCCTTTGACTCTCTTTTCCTGTTCCCAGTAGTAGTGATCAGCAGGAGAGTTCATAATTAGAAAACATAATAGCAAATTTGAACTGGAATCATTTTCTTGACCATTTCTTTTCCTTTCGGATTTCTTTCAACCCCAATGCAGAACATTTGGTGTTATTCCTTGAACTATTGTTAGCTTTGCTACCACCTGCAAGAAAAACCCACACTGTGAGCATGTGAAATAGAGTCATCTAGTGGTAAGTGGGTGAAGTGACTGCTTGCCAATCTACAGGAAAACATGACCTCACACAAGGAAGAAGGGAAAGCATCCCTTGACAGTTATGACACATCACAATAACTAACCATTGTGTTATTTATTAACAATCCAATTGTTTGGCTGTGGCATCATTGCTTTAACTCTGCCATGAGGCTATTCAGACGAAGCTCTGCAGAAAGCCTTTGTGCCATTCATGCAAAATGTAATGAGGTCATCATAACTTTATTCCTTTCTGTGCCTCTAATCTTTTCAAAGAACAAAAGTAAGTATGAAGCATAAACACAGGATCTATTGTAAATTGGTGGCTTCTGCATTACAATGATCAAAGCGTATTTCCTCTGCGACTGAAGCTCAGATACAAAAGTGATTTTTGAACTTAAAATAAATAAAAGATTGTGCTTCTTTTTTATTGTGATGCAAATTCGGAAAGAAAAAGGAAGCCTACCTGGCTTAGAATCAGAGGCATCGTGGGCTAGCTTTTCAGAAAGAGTTGTCTTTCAGCTGTTATTCTTTCTCTTGATATTTGATTCACAAAGAGGGATGTTTTGGTCTCACCTGTTTTCAGGAAGATGGGTTTTAAGAGGCTCTCATTTTTTCATCCTTTTTTTTTTTTTTGCTGTTTTGCATGACCAGCCCTAACATTAGGCAGCATAAGAAAACTACTTTACAGAGGGATGCCACGAGCTTCAAGAAGAGGCAAGTAATTCATCATCATCATTATCTGTTTGGGTATCAGCCAGCATGCCAATGACTTAAATCAAGAAACAGTTTTCTAAGGTCTACAGCAGTGGTTCTCAACCTGTGGGTCCCCAGGTGTTTTGGCCTACAACTCCCAGAAATCTCAGCCAGTTCACCAGCTGTTATAATTTTTGGGAGTTGAAGGCCAAAACATCTGGGGACCCACAGGTTGAGAACCACTGGTCTACAGAGACACTCGCTGGAACACCTCAGCAAGCGAGAGTCCAAAAGTGGCAGGTTCAAACCCAGAACCTCAATCAATGGCTGATACCAAATGAGAGACTCCCCCTGGGTACACAGAAAACTGAGGGCCTTGGAAGGCGCTGAACACGAGATGCAGAGCCAACCTTAAGAAATGGGGCTACAAAGTGGAATCCACGACATACGAGTGTGGAGAAGAGCAAACTACAGATCACCTGCTGCCATGCAACCTGAGCCCTGCTACATGCACAATGGAGGACCTTCTCACAGCAACACCAGAGGCAGTCCAAGTGGCCAGATACTGGTCAAAGGACATTTAATCAACTACCAAGCTTGCAAACTTTGTGTTTTGTTTGTTTGTTTGTTAAAAATGCAATACAACTGTTTGATTTGCTCCTGACATGATAAATTATTATTATTATTATTATTACACCACATTTCCCGCCAAACAGCATTCACCCCCTGCTTGACTTTGACCCTTTTTGCACTGCCATATAAAATCCAGATTATCTACTTTGAACTGGATTATATGGCATTGCAGACTCATATAATCCAGTTCAAAACAGATGATCTGGATTATCTGCTTTGACAATCTACCCCTCTCTGGGCACTTCCACACAACCACATAACCCAGAATATCAAGGCAAAAAATCCAACAATATCTGCTTTGAACTGGGTTCTCTGAGTCCAAACTGCCATATATTCCAGTTCAAATCTGATAATCTGGGAATATTTTTTTCAGCTGTGTGGAAAGGGCCTCATTCTACTGATAGAGCCAGCCTTCTCTAGGAGTTTTGCTTAATGTTGCATCTTTTGTGTTGCTCATTCATTGGACTTCTACACCAGCAATGTTTTTTTCTTTCTTTCGTGGATTAATGACCTAGATTGCTTTCAAACAAAGCTTTCCCTTGGTTATGGTTAGTGACTTGGCTGCTTTTTTTCAAGAGATTTTTGGCCGTGTCACAGTTGAGCTTGAATGCTCCATGCACACCTACATAATCCAGTCCATGTGCAATCCAGTGGGAATGCTGAAACATTGTACAGGCAGTCCCCAAGTTACACACATCTGACTTACAAATGACTCATTTGGAGGTGAGACAACAGGACGTAGGGAAAATCTACCTCTTGGAAGGGAAATTAACTCATGGAAGAGTTATTATCAGGGGAAAGGGGTCTCCACTGAAGCTTTCTCACCAATACTTATTTCCACAAGCCACATTTTCCAGAATCCAATTCTCACAGGGACAGAAAGTGAGGTAAAATCTTCTGAACTGATGCACAGACAGCAAAGCAACCACCACAGTAGTGTCAACCCTTCCCTTTGCTATCCAGAGCTTTAAAACATATACTTATGAATGAAGTTAAACTTAAAAATGTACCTATTCTGATTTACAAACAAATTCAATTTCAGAACAAACCTACAAACCCTATCTTGTTTGTAACTTGGGGACTGCCTGTAGTATATGAATGGCACTGGGCTCAGAATTCAGTTTCTTAAAGAATCCCAGCCTTTTAAACCACTATGGCAGTGGTTCTCAACCTGGGGCCCCCTGATGTTTTTGGCCTTCAACTCCCAGAACTCCTAACATCTGGTAAACTGGCTGAGATTTCTGGGAGTTGTAGGCCAAAAACATCTGGGGACCCCAGGCTGAGAACCACTGCACTATGGGCTCTTCCAGATAGACTTGTCACAATGTACAATTCCTTTAGTTTTACAAGGTTTTCCCAATATTATTGCCTCCATATCTCCCAATTCCATTCTTCTGACAGACTATTAGTAATGATTTTTTAAGATAGGCACTAGTGCACATCCTTCTAACCATGGTCTCTTCCTAAGGACAAGGTTTGCTGAAGTGATCTTGTGACTTGGAGTGCAAATTATCTCCTTTTTAATATATATTTTTTTCTTAGAGTTATAGTGTCATTTTGTAAAGAGGAGAAGGAGGAAACAGAGGAGGAGGACATTCTTCCCAATATATTTGAAGTTCAAAAGGCTGGTATGAAAATGTCAAGACTTGTATGCGGAATAGCCAAAAATAATCAGAGACAACAGAAAAGTTGTTTGGATGTTTAAAAAAGGAGGAGGAAGAAGAGGAGGATTGATCTGGGAGGACTTTTGCAAAAAGATCTCACTTCTAAGAGCCCTCGGAGCCCCCAAAATGTGGGGAAATTGCTCCTATGTGCTCAAAGAAACACATTTTTGAATTAGCAAATATTTTGAATTTGGCCAAGGTCCTTAAAAGTCACCATATTATTGAAAGGAATTAAAGACGTGGGTGTTTTCATTGTGCATTCGATTGATGACTCCTGTGACAGATGACCTGTATCATGACCTGAATCTGAATTTCTGTATTACATTACTATATTTTTAAGTTAAGCCGAATTGATCCTGTTTAATTGCTCTGTTTCCATGCTATTTCCTATGCTACTATACGTTTCTATCCACCTTATTGAACCACCCTATCCTTTAACCAGTTCGCATAGTGGCCTCCCCCCCCCCCAAAAAAAAATTAGTCTGCTGTTGCTTTTGATGTTTGTTTATTATTGTTTTTTGCATTTTTATGCTATTTTAATTTGTTATTGTTTTGTTTTAAATTGTATGCTGCCTTTGGCTTGGCCCCACGTAAGTCACCCCGAGGGTAGAAAAATAAAGTTCTTCTTCTACTACTACTACTACTACTACTTCATTCCCTGTTCTAGACAATCTTCAGTCATAATTGCTTCCAGAAACATCCCAGGGGCAACTTTGTTAAGGTACAAGGCCATAGTACTAGCTTGTGGCAACGCTACAAGAGGTATGAAGCAAGAAAGGTTTTCCTAAATGTTTCCTGAGGTTTCTCTGCTTGTCTTATATGGAGAAAGTGTGCCTGAGTTTGAACTGACATTCAGTATCACTCTCAATTACAAGACGTATTAGATTGTGGCATCTTTTGTTTTAAGTTAATATAAATCTATTACGGTAAATAAGGTTTTGGGGTCTGGCGCAATCTTTATCAGATGCCTGAAGTGTTGCCCTTAAATATGGGTGCAGTTTTCCAGATGTTGGTAGACTTTTGTCTGATCTAGCCGTCCTAGCCAATTGTGAAGAATGCTATGAACCAATAAAATCCAGAATACTGAACTTTTCCCTTCCTTAGATTGGAGCCTGCCAATTCAAGATAACACATCATGCATCTGATGGACTGTGTGATGGGAAGTTGCTGCTAACTGTGAGAGAAATAAGGTTGAACACTATGAAAGCCACCCACTGCACGGCTATCAGCCTCCTCCCAGTAGACTCAAATCAAGGAAAAGCTTCACGAGAAACACCACTTGTCTTAATGTTCCCCCAACAACAGGAAGAGTATCCCTCTGGGCAGCTAAACCAAGCAATCCAAATTAGATGGCCCCTTATGAAGGTATACCTCCAGGTGCAAACTAAGAATTGGCAACTTGGAAATCCCTGAACAGACACAGAAGTGGAGTGGGCAGATCAAAATACAACCTGACAAAATGGAACTACCTAGAACAATGGTTCTCAACCTGGGGTCCCCAGATGGTTTTGAACTACAACTCCCAGAAATCCCAGCCAGTTTACCAGCTGTTAGGATTTCTGGGAGTTGAAAGCTAAGAACATCTGGGGACCCCAGATTGAAAACCACTGACTTAGAAGAACCCTCCACCTTGTGCAACTGTAGAGCAGAACGAACAACTCATCATCTGTATGCTTGTCCACGATGCCCTGCCTCATGCACAGAGGAAGAATTGTTTAAAGCTACAGACAATGTGATCGCTCCTGCCCATTTTTGGTCTAAAATTATTTAGCTGCTTGTGCTCCCTCTGTTTTATCCGTTTTATACTTATCTATGCAATGCTTTCAACATGAAATAAATAAATAAAAATCGGATGGACTGGATTTTAATTACTGAAAACCTGTGATATGATAGATTTGCTAATATTTAGAGTACTGCATGTTGTTTTTCCCATGGCAGACTAACCCAGACTCTGAAAAGGACATGTAAAGGCTTCCTCTTCGTTGTCTGATATTCTATTCAATCTAGTATGCTGCCACCATCTGTGAGGTACTAGGCTATGCTGCCATCAATTAATTAGTGTTTCCAATTTAGTTTATTAATGGATTCCCCTATTTTCAAATAGATTCACTGCTACTACTCTGTAGTGGTTTTTTTTTTCTTTTTGGGTGTTTAGCAAGGTTTCTTTTTTTTTTCTTTGAAATAGTACCCTGAGACTTGAGTTACTAAAACAAGAACAAGTTTATTTGGACTATGGAAGCGTCTTAATGGTTTCAGAGTATAAAGCTTTTTGAGTTACAGTTTCAACAAATCTTAATATAACTTTAGGATGTCTTTTACTTCACCAACTAGTTCTTTAGTTGTTACACTTCTAAATGTCTTTCCTTATTTGACAGATTAACTAAGGTCAGCTAATGCCCTTGTCTCCCTTCAGCTTCCTGTTGAAGTAAAGATTCCCAGTGGGGTTTCTTCTCCTATTAGCACACAGCTAAACCACAAACCTAAATAAGTCCCCTTGACTTATTTAAATCACTCAGGCTAAAAGCTTTCCCTTAGTTTGGTTCACCACACATTTGAACCACCTTCCCTTTGGCTCGATGACCAAAGGACTGAAGCCTCAAAATGTCTGCTTCTGGTAAGTGCAGTTGGCTCCACCCCTTTCTCCATGGCAACCTAACTCAGAGTGCTGAGCTTGGTCCCATCCCCCTAGTTCTGCCATTTCTAAATGGTTAACCCAGTGGTTCTCAACCTGGGGTCCCCAGATGTTTTTGGCCCACAACTCCCAGAAATCCCAGCCAGTTACCAGCTGTTAGGATTTCTGGGAGTTGTAGGCCAAAAACATCTGGGGACCCCAGGTTGAGAACCACTGGGTTAACCCTTTATGTACATCCATAACTGTCTTTTACCTCCTGAACACATACATATAATAATATTCAACCATCTAAGCATATATATACATACAATCATATTTAACTGTAGAGACACATATATATAACTACGCTTAACTTACAGTTTCAAATCAATGCTTCATCACAGGACAATAGTCACATTTTTGTTCCATGGAAAGGACCAATGTCACAGCCTTGTATGCAAAGAAATTAAGGTTTAGAGCAACTCTATAGATTTAGTATAGCCAGCCTTAACTCTGGTTCTTTGCTAAGGCTTAAAATCAATCACCAAAGCCTGGATTGAGTTCCTAGTCCCAACTCGTCACTTACATGAAGGTGGCTTCATGTAAGTGGTGACATTCCATGCTGCAATTGATTCAATGGATCTACTCCAGTTAGAATCTAAATCTGGGACACAAAACTTCCATTTATACTGTTTGTTCCTATTCACCTGAAATTATCAAGTTCAATTTAGGTCCAGGGCTGGGGTGGCAAAGGGACGTGGTGTACTCACGGTGGCACAGAATAACCACTGGCACAGTGGGGAGTCACACCTTCAAATGAGCCCCCCACCCAACTCTTGTGCCTGGATAAGAACACAAGCTTCTGCAATTCTCCTTTTGATTATGTTTCCTCCTCCGCTTTTTCCTTAATGATTGCTGATGTTTGTTCCATCACACTGTGAGCAGACCTAGTAGATCAAAATAGCCAGTCATCTTTTTAAAAAAAATGTGATTTTTTTTCTTTTCCTCTTTGTTCTTCAAAGAAACCAAATAATCTCAAGCCTCTGAAAAGCTCAAAGGGTGAGAGCAAAGCATCAGGGCTGAGAAGAACAATGGGGGTGTATCCCCCAATGGAGATCCATGTCTACATCTCTGCATGGTTATTACAATAAAAATAAAATAAAATAAAACAGAGGCCTTAGTACTGAGAAATTCTTGGGTCAATTACTGTCACCCTGGGGAGATTTCCAGGGATTTCTTTTCTTGTTCTTTAATGATTCAGTGCAGCTTGCACACACCAAAAAAGGTGAATTTCAACACTGCACTTTCTGAATCCTGAGTGGTAAGAGAAATATTTCAAGAGCGCTTAGGTTGCAAATCTATGCTCAGTTGGAGAAGGAGGCCTCAATGATTTCTCTAGGATAAGACCTAAGGTTTTTAAAAACATTTTCCCCCTTGTGGGAAAGTTAGCAGAAGAAAGTATCGATGATTGGACATCCAACCGGCTCCAAACTTTTTCCCACCTCGTGCAGGAATATTGTAAACCAACAGAAGCCTCCGCTCACATTTCACAACTCATGTTGCTTCTTTCTCACCACCAGCATCCTTCCGATGAAACTCAGTGGTAACCAGGCATAGACATCCAAACTCTAATGCAACCCTGAGACTTCACACAAATAACAACAACAATAATAATACTTTCTTTGTATTCTGCCCTATCTCCCCGAGGGGACTCGGGGGGGGGGGGGGATTCCAGCATACACAAACACAAAGGCAAACATTCAATGCTTAGAAGCAACCAAACACAGACGTAAGAACAAAACAACTACAAGATGGGATTGGACATTGTTTTAATGAGTAATTTATTGAATTATGTTTCATTACAGCTGTTATGTTTTTATTGATGTTAATGTTTTTACATTGTAATTGCGTTTTGATGGCATTGAATTTTGCCTTGTAAACTGCCTCGAGTCGCTGGAAGGCTGAGAGGGGCAGTATACAAATACAGTAATAAATAATATAAATAAATAAAGGTAAAGGCTTCCCCTTCCGGCTCTGAGGGGCAGTGCTCGTCTCCATTTCTACACCAAAGAGCCGGCGTTGTCCGTAGACACCTCCAAGGTCATTTGGTCAGCATGACTGCATGGAGCACTATTACCTTCCCGCCGAGGCAGTATCTATTGATCTAGTCACATTTGCATGTTTTTGAACTGCTAGGTTGACGGAAGCTGGGGCTAACAGCAGAAGCTCACCCCCATCCCGCGGATTCGAACTGCCAACCTTCCAGTCAGCAAGTTCAGCAGCTTAGTGTTTTAACCCATTGCACCATGGCGGCCCTGTCATAAAAATATACCCAACAATCAGAAGAGGGAACTCTGGGGGAAAGAGAGTACCCGATCCTTTTACAGAAGCATTAATGGAGATCCGTGTATATGTTTGTCTGGTGATTGTTCCTGTCTATCTGTGAAATTTGTGATGCCTATATAGATAGATACGTTTTATTGATTGGCCTATTGGCCGTATCAAAACATTTAACACATAACACAATTAACACATAGTCATACATAGTCATACATACAACATACAACCCTCGGTATAAAAGGAGTTAAAATAAACAAGCTGTCAACAGGATCTCGTTCAGATCAAATGTCTGCGTCACCTCCACAGTTTACCCCAATTGATTCTAGTTCTTACCTACAAAGCCTGAACGGTTTGGGACCCACCTACCTGCATGACCGCATTTCTGTGTACGAACCCACGTGATCTCTTTGATCATCTGGAGAGGCCCTGCTCTCGCTCCCGCCCCCTTCCCAGGCGCGATTGGTGGGGACGAGGGAGAGGGCCTTCTCTATGGTGGCTCCCCAACTCTGGAACTCACTTCCCAAGGATATCAGGCAAGCCCCCACATTGGCAGTCTTTAGGAGGAGCCTGAAAATATGGCCTTCCCTGAATAAAGGAAACAATTCCCTGCAAATGTCCTCAGAAGCACTTTACCCGTTGCTCTCCCTTCATTTCTTTTAAAATCCTCCTACTAGATACATCCTACCTCTGTTCATGCCCAGTGTTTATTTTTTTAAATTTTAAACTATTACATCTGGCCTGGCCATAGGTTTTTAAATCTTTGTGTGTTATTGTTTATATTTGAGTTATATTAATTGTATTGTTTTATTTGCTTATTGCTTTTTGTTTTTACTGATGTGTTGTCGGGCTTGGCCTCATGTAAGCCACTCCGAGTCCCCTTGGGGAGATGTTGGCGGGGTATAAATAAAGTTATTATTATTATTATTATTATTAATAATAATAATAATTCTGGAATTCTGGTGAAATAAGTCTTATCCAGATTTCTCCAGCACTCTTCCTCTGTATATCAAATGTTAGGAACGCATGCCTGTTATTAATGGTTGACCACTGTGAGAGAAAAAAATGCTGGATTGATATGACCTTGGCTTCATCCAGCAAGGTTCTTCTGTTGTTCCTAACGTTGACATGTTTTAGGAACAGGTTTGGGTGATTTTGTGCTTGTCTAGTTCTCTGCTTCTGTCCTTCAAAGTCTGGGTCTGCTGTTGAAAAGTGACCCAAGGCATTATGTTAGGGCAGACACGTGAGTTAATTGTATCACAAAAAGGCACACACCACAGTCATAGAATCATAGAGTTAGAAGAGACCACATGGGCCATCTAATCCAACCCCCTGCCATGTAGGAAAGGCACAATCGAAGTTAACCCTGACAGATAGGTATCCAGTCTCTGCTTAAAAGCTTCCAAAGAAGAAGACTCGACCAGACTCTGAGGCAGAGAGTTCCACTGTTGAACAGCTGTTATGGTCAGGAAGTTCTTCCTAATGTTCAAGTGAAATCTCCCTTCCTGTCATTTAAACCCACTGCTCTGAGTCCTAGTACTTCACGTGGAGAAGAGGAGGGAGTGTGAAATGGCAGAAGCAGCAAGCCACAAAGAAATGTTCACCACTGAATGAACCAAGTTTCAGAAAAGTCCTCATGCTGTTGTAATAGATAGGATCTTTCTTTATCACGTCAGAGGCATGGATGACATTAAGTGAATGTAGAGAATTTCATATTAATGTATTGTCAAAGGCTTTCATGGCTGGAATCACTGGGTTGTTGTAGGTTTTTTCGGGCTATATGGTCATGTTCTAGAGGCATTCTCTCCTGACGTTTCACCTGCATCTATGGCAAGCATCCTCAGAGGTAGTGAGGTGTGTTGGAACTAGGAAAATGGGTTTATATATCTGTGGAATGACCAGGGTGGGACAAAGGACTCTTGTCTGTTGGAGCAAGGTGTGAATGTTTCAACTGACCACCTTGATTAGCATTTGATGGCCTGGCAGTGCCTGGGGCAATCTTTTGTTGAGAGGTGATTAGATGTCCCAAATTGCATATTAATTCATGAAATTACACTTCAAGACCTATACATACACAAAGAAATCCGCTCCTTAGTTGAAAATGTAGAAACACACAGAATCTGGAAAATGTAGAAACACACAAAATTTTGTCTCTTCTTCTTTCTCATCTACTATGATGATTTTACCACACTTGTATATTTTATGAAAAACTTCAATAAAGATTTTTTTAAAAAGAATCCGGTGTTGTTAATGTATGTTGAGGAACGTGCTCCAAATTCTGTGAGCTACTCTTTCTGAAAGGTCCAAAAGAAGTGGGAAGATTGGTATTGCCATTAGATTGAATCCAAAACAGGATATTGGAAACACTGGAATTGGGTAACAATTTACTCCTGAGTTAAATCCCATAGATTTTAGTAGAACCTAAGTTCAGCTTGGTCTGCTCAAAAATTAAGTTTCTTGAAGCTGAGTGGATGTAGGGATTTAACAATCCATATCATTTATGGTGTGGTGAACGCCACCAATTTGTCTTTAAAGAGGAATGAGACAAGATGTATAATAGATATAATAATAAACGGCTACTGGTCAGCATGACCATACAAGATATAAACAGATGCAGCATGCCAGTCTGTAAATGAACCCTGGTTGTTGTTGTTTGTTTGTTTGTTTTTCATATCAGGAGTGAAACTGCAAGTCGCTTCTGGTGTGAGAGAATTGGTCATCTGCAAGGACGTTGCCCAGGGAACTAGATGTTTTATATTTTACCATCCTTGTGGGAGGCTTCTCTCATGTCCCTGCATGGAAAGCTGGAGCTGACCCAAGAAACTCAGCCCACTCTCCCCAGATTCAAATCTGCTGACTTATTGGTCAGCAGTCCTGCTGGCACAAGGGTTTAACCCATTGCGCCACTGGGGGCTCCTCTTGTTGTTGGTACAATGAATTCACAGTAGGTTTTACTCTTCATTTTCAAGGAGCCATCCAAGATATACAAACTTTGCTTTAAAATTGATTCAGTACCTTGGACAGCGCATTTAAAGTTGATATTAAAACTTGGAAGAGGTTTACAATGCCATAATGAAGAGTGAAGAGAAGGGCCGGGAAGGCAGTTCCATCTTGCCTCCAGTGTCATCAGTTGGGAGCCCATATTGTGCTATGATAATAATATAATATATTGTATTTGCTTGTTACTTGTAAGCCTCTCTGAGTCCCCTTCGGAGTGAGAAGGGCGGCATATAAATGTCATAAATAAATAACTAAATAAATAGACCACTATATGTCAGACACTGGGGGCAAGGCATTTCCTATCATTTCCCACTTGTAGGGTTCCCAGAAGTATCTGGCTGGTAACAGCTGAAAATTTGAAATTGAAACAGACCTTTGCTTTCATCATATTTCTTATGACACTGTAAACCACCGCCTCCTCCTGAGAAAAATGTATAATATCACAAAGGACTACCATCTCACTCACCTCATGGGAAACCTGCTACAAAACAGGAGCTTCTTTGTTGAGTTCCAGGGCCAGAGAAGCAGATGGCAGAAACAGAAGAATGGCCTGCCTCAGGGAAACGTGTTTGCTCCATCCATCTTCAACATTTACACAAATGACCAGCCACTGCCAGAAGAGACAGAGAGTTTCATCTAGGCAGATGATCGTGCCATTACCACTCAAGCAGGGAGCTTTGAGATGGTTGAACAGAAGCTCTCCAAAGCTCTAGGTGCTCTAACTGCCTATTACAGGGAAAACCAGCTGATCCCCAACTCATCCAAAACACAGACATGTGCCTTTCACCTTAAGAACAGACAAGCATCCCGAGCTCTGAGGATTACCTGGGAAAGAATCCCATTGGAACAATGCAGCACACCCAAATACCTGGGAGTCTCTCTGGACCGTGCTCTGACCTAGAAGAAGCACTGCCTGAATATCAAGCAAAAGGTGGGTGCTAGAAACAATATCATACGAAAGCTGACTGGCACAACCGGGGGATCACAACCAGACACAGTGAAGATATCTGCCCTTGCGCTATGCTACTCTGCTGCTGAGTATGCATGCCCAGTGTGGAACACATCTTAACACGCTAAAACAGTGGATGTGGCTCTTAATGAGACATGCTGCATTATCACGCTACACCACTGGAGAAATTACACTGTCTAGCCGGTATTGCACCATCTGACATCCTCCGGGAAGCAGCAGTCAATAGTGGAAGGACCAAGGCAGAGATATCTCCCTTGTTTGGGTATCAGCCAGCACGTCAACGACTTAAATCAAGAAATAGTTTTCTACGATCTACAGAGATACTTGCTGGAACACCCCAGCAACCAAGAGTCCAAAAGTGGCAGGCTCAAACTCAAAACCTCAATGGCTGATACCAAATGAGAGACTCCCCCCTGGGCACATAGAAAACTGGGTGACTTGGAAGGCGCTGAACAGACTGCGCTCTGGCACCACGAGATGCAGAGCCAACCTTAAGAAATGGGGCTACAAAGGGGAATCCATGACATGCAAGTGTAGGGAAGAGCAAACCACTGACCACCTGCTGCAATGCAACCTGAGCTCTGCCGCATGCACAATGGAGGACCTCCTTGCGGCAACACCAGAGGCACTCCAAGTGGCCAGATACTGGTCAAAGGACATTTAATCAACTACCAAGCTTGCAAATGTCGTGTTTTGTCTGTCTGTTTGTTTGTTTTGTTAAAAATGTAATACAAACGTCTGGTTGCTCCTGACACAATAAATAAAAATAAAATCACACAGGACTCTTCCTATGCCCTTAGAGCAGCCAAAAAGCAAGAAGCAAGACAAACCCAATGAAAAAGTGGCATGGCAGTAATTTTGTGTGTGTGTGTCAGAGGCGACTTGAGAAACTGCAAGTCGCTTCTGGTGTGAGAGAACTGGCCAGCGGCAAGGACATTGCTCAGTGGTCACCCGGATGTTTTGATGTTTTGCCATCCTTGTGGGAGGCTTCTCTCATGTCTCCGCATGGGGAGCTGGAGCTGACAGAGGGAGCTCATTTTCACTCTCCCTGGATTCTAACCTCCGACCTGTCAGTCTTCAGTCCTGCTGGCACAAGGGTTGAACCCATTGCACCACCGTGGGCTCCGGTGGCAGTAATAAAGGCTCAGAAAGTACATCTTCTCTCCATGCCTCACGGCTAAAGGATTCACAACCCTGACTCTATTATGTTGAAAGGTTTGCTTTCGTAAAGGAACCAGTTAACAAAACAAGGCTAGGCCTGGAAATGAGGGAAAGTTTCCCTTGCTGCTGGTTGCCAGCGTCCATCTACTGCCACCTCGTCTAAATAATCCATTTAGCTGCAATGGGGCCGCAGTCGTACTGTATGGATAACAAATAAGAAGAAACTGAATCGTGTCTATCAAGCTCACACTCTTTGATCATCAGCAGTCACTCATTATTTACACATCAAAGGTTGGATGCTCAACTCCAGAAGGCTCCAAGTCAGCCAAAAAGAGAAAAAGGACTGGCTGAGTATTTATGTCTTCAAGAAATGCAGTCATTAAAAAAAAAAGAAAAGGAAAGCAAGCAAGAAAGAGCCAGCCAACCTCCTGAGGGTAGCTGTGTCTTATGCTCAGACAATTTATGCATGTCCCATTCAGCCGATTGCTCTACTATTCTCCGAGTTAAGAGCTCCCTTCATTTCTAATGTCATCAAGTAATTCTGTCTCCGTTACCCCTTACAAAATTATCCCAAAGGATATATGCTCTATTATTTACAACTCTCTCTTAAAGTTGATATTATAGATTTATCATAAGGCTGCAGAACAGAGGAGCATTTGAGAGGAGGGGGCAGAGAAATAGAGGGGGGGAAGGCTGATTCCCCATTGTGTTTCAAAGGGAAAGCGCCTACGTTTCAGCTGCGCTTGTTGCAATCCGCATCTCCCCAGGGAACATGATTTGGAGGCCCAGAATGGGATTCTTGCTCCCCACTGAGCCGACTAAAAAGAAAGCTGGGAAGAGGGGTGGGGAGGGAAAGTTTGCCTTTTGCCTGCTTTTCCTACCAGGGGATGGAGGGAAAGAATGCAAAATGCAGGCTTGTTTTGCTTAGGCGAACAAAAGCGAGTGGGGAGGATGACAAAAAGAAGATTCTACAGGGACTTTAAGATGGTGCGGTTTCTTCCAGAGCCTTCAAACCAACTTCATATAAGGTCACATCCAGGGTTATGGATCTCTCACGAGGAAAAGTGCACATAATACTGAAAACAGGCACTCTGGATAAAGTTGATTTCGAATGGCCAGTTTTTTTTACCACAAATGAGAGCTAGGTAAAGGTAAAGGTTTTCACCTGACAGTAAGTCCGGTCATGTATGACTCTGGGGCTTGGTGCTCATCTCCATTTCTCAACCGAAGAGCCGGTGTTGTCCGTAGACACCTCCAAGATCACATGGCCAGCATGGCTGCATGGAGTGCCGTTACCTTTCCGCCGGAGCAGTACTTTTCTGTCGCGCGCTGAGCCTGTAAAGAATTGTCTTTAAATTAGTACATGCAACTTGAAGGGGGGCCCGAAGAGAAGTTCTCAGGGATCTTCCACCACAAATGGTCTTTAGATGGCTCATGAAGAATAACAAAGTCCTTTATTAATGAACAATCAAACAAAAACTTTTCTTCTCTTCAACAAAGTTAAACAAATGTTTCCAGGCTTTTATGCAACTGGTGGCTTCCTAATCTTGTCCTCGAAGGACAGGCAATTGCCTTCAGTATCTGTTTCTTTTACTTTAAAGAAAATCCCTTTTTAACTTCTCCCAGGCTGACTGTAATCTAATCCTTACTGATGTAGCCTCCGCTACCGGGTCGATCTGCGTCTCGAGCGCCGAGTAGACCTACCAGTAAGGCTAGTAAATTCTCCAGCTGGAGTTTTGTGGTCTTCCAAACTGTTTTCCCTCCAAGATTCCTCAAGGCTTTAGAGCTGTTTCCCTGGAAATCTTTGGAGATCTTTGGATGCTCTTAAGACTGTTCTCCCCCAGAAAGTCTTAAGGGTTGAAGCTTTTGTACAGGAGGAGCTTGTACACATCCTGTACATTAGCTTTCCTTACTGAGACTAACTAAAAATGGCTCCCTTTCCTTCCCAATTGCCCTGAACAAGGGGCGGAACCAAAACTTAATGATGATGGACAGGTAACTTGCCCTACAACTGCAACCAAAGGAAGCCACCTATATGCTAATTTCCTGGAACCTTGGACTGAAAGCAAACATTTAATACAAAGCAAATAAAATTGGAGTTCCTGGTACAGCCGTACCAGAACACATACCTATTGATCTACTCACATGCAATGCAACCTGAACCCTGCCACATGCACAATGGAGGCACCAGAGGCACTCCAAGTGGCCAGCTACTGTTCAAAGGACATTTAATAGAATACCAAGTCTGCAAATTTTGTGTTTCGTTTGTTTGTTTGCCTGTTTTTTTAATGCAATACAACTGTTTTGGTTCGCTCCTGACACAATAAATAAATAAATACTCGCATTTACATGTTTCCGAACTGCTAAGTTGGCAGAAGCTGGGGCTAACAGCGGGAGCTCATGCTGCTCCCCAAGCTTGAACCAGTGACCTTTTGGTCAACAAGTTCAGCAGTTCAGCGCCACCGGCCAGTTTTTGACCACAAATGATAGTTACGTTTCAATATCTGAAGGAATGTCACATTGAGGAAGGGACAAGCTTGTTTTTTGTTGCTCCAGGGAGCTTCCTTGGATTTGGGTGGAAAAGCATAATAGAGTTGGGTTGTTATAGGTTTTTTCGGGCTATATGGCCATGTTCTAGAGGCATTCTCTCCTGACGTGTTGCCTACATCTATGGCAAGCATCCTCAGAGGTAGTGAGGTCCAGATCCATCATAGAGTTGCATATCATCTGTGTACAGATGACACCAAACTCCCAAAAACTCCAGATGACCTCACCCAGCAGTTCCATGTAGATCAGGGGTCCTCAAACTTTTTAAACAGACGGTCAGGTCACAATCCCTCAAAATGTTGGAGGGCCAGATTATAATTTGAAAGAAAACATGAATGAATTCCTACACAGACTGCACATAGATTATTTGTAGTGCAAAAAAGCACTTAATGCAATAATTAAAATGAAGAACAATTTTAACAAATATATACTTACTAGTATTTCAATGGGATATATATATACACACTAGGCTTGGGTAGGTTCGTTTGTTAGTTTCTAAACTCATTATGCATTCGTATTTAAATTAGCTTACGATCCAATATCGAGCCATGCAGGAATAGTGTGAGGAGTAATTAAGAATCGAACAAATTTTTCCAATTTTTGTAATTATTTTTGTATGTCTGGTGCAAGTTTTACAGTTTCTCTTCCCTCCCCGGTAGCAAGCAAGCGGCGCATTTACCCCACTTCCGGTCCCTGGCTTCAGCTTAAGCCGAGATGAATTTCCTCTCTCTCTCCCCTCCTGCCGGCCACCTTTGCTCTGCTGCTTCCCTCCTCTTTCCTCATGCTTGTCTTAACCCAGCTAATCCTCTTCCTGGCCAGCAGCTTAAAACTATTATTACTATATAATATATTATATTATTATATTATTATTATATTATTATATTATATTATTGTATATTATATTATATTACATCATATTATAATATATTATATTATATTATATATATTATATGATAATATAATATATGATATGATATATAAGATACTACAATATATGATATTATATTATATATACAATATATTATATATATTATATTATAATATAATATATGATATTGTATTATATATAATATAACATATTACAATATATTATATTATCATATTATATTATCATATAATATATTATAATATTCTGTAATATAATATAATATAATATATAATATATAACATAATATATCCTAATAATAGTTTTAAGCTGCTAGCCAGGAAGAGGATTAGCTGGGTTAAGACAAGCCATTTTAAAGACTGGATTCCTGTAAGTGCTGACCATTCTTATGTCGGATTGTTTTTGATGGATATAATATAATATAATATAATATAATATAATATAATTGTTACTTTTATAACACCAACAGTCAACAAGAGAGGGAGAGGGAAGCTTCAGAAGTTCCCCCTGTCCCGTTTGGAGGTTTTTTTTTGCGCATTGCGCAATCGCGTCCGCCATTAACGAATCGATTTGTATATTAATGACATTTCGTAAATATCAAAATTTTGAAAATGGAAATTTCGGAAATCCAATCAGATTAGAAGCGCTGGCACCCCCTAGAAACGAAATGAGTTTAGAACCAAATTTTTTCTTGATCGCCCAAGCCTAATATACACTATACTTCTACTAATAATAATATGATATTATAATTATATATTTTATATTAAATGTAATATTATTAATAATATTACAGTATAATGTTATAGTACAATATAATAATATATAATATTAATATTGTGCTATGGTAATAATATAATATATTGTATTTACATTTTACTTGTAAGCCGCTCTAAGTCCCCTTCGGGGTGAGAAGGGCGGCATATAAATGTCGTAAAGATTTATAGAGGCCAGTTATGAGACCCAAGTAAATTCCCACAATTACTTCTTTCCATCCCTGCTAGAATGCACAGATAATACAGAAGAAGTAACAATTTGCTGCTCTTTCGTGATTTCCAAAATCTGTGGCCCGAGGCCGGTGCTGCACTTTGCCTAAGGGCAGGGCCAGCCTCAGGCTTAAGTTTTATGCAACGGAACTCTCCATCTAGGAATGGATTGTACGTTTCCTTTGTTCCTTCAGATTCTCTTCCTGTGGCCTGTGTGATCTCTTACTTACACAGAGATATAAAGGAAATCTCCTGGATCGCCCAAGTTTGTGTACAGGTATCCAACAAATGAATCTCTTCTTTTTCTTTGCATCCTGCAAAATCGCACCATTTCTCACGACTTACTAAGTTCACCATGACAGATGAGAGATCACAACCAGGAACATTATTATTTATTATGCACTGTTGTTTATGTTTAATTTGCACTTGATGTTTTTGCTTTATTAATGTATGTATTATGTTTCGGCATCAAATTGTGCCGACTATGTATACTGCCCTGAGTCGCCTTCGGGCTGAAATGGGCGGGATAGAAATAATGTAAATAAATAAATAAATAAATAAATAAAATAAACATCTAGAGAGTCATGTGTTGCATATCCCTAGTCTACATGCATACCCTACCTGCTAACTTCCCAAAGTGTTGGATAGTGACTTGCAAAATATGTAATCTATATAAATTAAAATGTAATGTTTGTTTGTGCGATTAACATAATTCCAAAACCACCGGACAAATTGCCACCAAATTTGGCCACAAGACACCTACAATCCCAACAGGCATGTAGCTGGGGGGGGGGGGGGGCTTGGGGGTAGGCCTTACTGGTACATTATTTAAACTGTTATGTTTATTCATATCATGATCTGGGGGTATTGGGGTAACAATACAAAAGGTTTGCTAGAGTAGACCCTCTTTCACTCAGACTCACCCTCCCCCCTCCACGAACCAAACTCAGCCCCCTCCCCCCCCCCGAATCGAAATCCTGACTACGGGCCTGAATCCCAAGGAGTGACCATCACTCAAAAATTGATTTTGTCATTTGAGAGTTGTAGTTGCTGGGATTTATAGTTAACCTACAATCAAAGTGCATTCTGAACTCCACCAATAATGGAATTGAACCAAATCTGGCACACAGGACTCCCATGACCAGTAGAAAACATTAGAAGAGGTTGGTGGGCATTGACCTTGAGTTTGGGAGTTGTAGTTCACCTACATCCAGAGAGAACTGTAGACTCAAACAATGATGGATCTGGACCAAACTGGCACGAATACTCAATATGCCCAAATATGAACACAGATGGAGTTTGGGGGAAATAGACCTTGACATTTGGTAGTTGTAATTGCTGGGATTTATAGCTCACCTAAAATCTGAACCCCACCAATGACAGCATTGGGCAAAACTTTCACACAGAATCCCTGTGATCAACAAAAAATACTGTGTTTTCTGATGATCTTTGGTGACCCCTCTGACACCCCAATAAAAGAGCATTCTGAACTCCACCAATGACAGAATTGGGGCAAACTTCCCACACAGAACCCCCATGACCAACAGAAAATACTTAAGGCCATCCAGTCCAACTCCCTTCACCAGGGCAAGAAAACGTAATCAAAGCCCTCCTAACAAAGAGCCATCCAGCCATGATATAGACAGATATATATTATTCACACACAGATATAGTATTATAGATTTGAAAAGGACCCTTAAAGAAGGACAATTATATGTTGCATGTTCCAGAGTAGGCAAACCAGATAATCTCCACATCAACACTAACAAAGAAAAAACAAAGAATACTGTTTATCCACAAGCATAAAGATACTACATATATTAGAAAAAAAAACTTTCTCGTTACTTTTTTTCCCCAGATCACCAGATTGGGCCACAGCAACGCATAGCAGGTGATGGCTAGTGTAGAAATGTAGGAATTACAGTCCAACATATCTAGGGGAAAGGTTGATTGAGGTTCACAAAGGTCTCACATACTTTTGAACAATGTTGCTAATGCACCACAGCAGTTTACACCAACCTAGAACCCTTCCACACAGCCATATAACCCAGAATATCAAGGCAGAAAGTCCCACAATATCTGCTTTGAACTGGGTTATCTGAGTCCACACTGCCATATATCCCAGTTCAAAGCAGAAAATATGGGGTTTTATTCAGCTGTGTGGAAGGGGCCCAAGTCAGATTTCAATACAGTCTCTCAGCCTTAACTTGGAAGTCAGCCTCAGTGAACTCAATGGGTCTTACTTCTGAATCTGTGCTGTCGCACGCTGGGCCTGTGCATAAGACTGTAGACAGGACATAAATTCCGTGTGCCCAACGGGACGCCGGGGCTGCCTCAGATTAAAGGCCTTTGGATTTCCTTAAAACACATTCTCTAAAATGCTTAAAGGTTCAACAAAGTTCTTTATTATTGATGAAAACAAACAGGTACTTTAAAGCTTTCTTAACAGTCTATTGGCTCTCTCTCAATCTTGTCCACAGGGAACAGGCACTATCTTCATAACTGTAGCTAATGGGGGAATCCTTAACTTCTAATCTGGGCAGTCTGTCTTTGCCTCTGACGACATGGAGCCCCTGCGCCTGGTACCAACTGCATCTGGCTTCCGCAAGTGACCCTTACCAAGCAGAGCTTTGTAGACTTCCAGAGGAAAAAGGAGTTCAGGTTTCGGTGATGGCTGACTGAAGTCCCTCCGCAAAGGACCTGTAAGGCTGTATGATCCTCGGCCAAGCTGTGGGCTGTATAACACCGGCCAAGCTGTAGGCTGTATATCTCCCCGGCCAAGCCGTAGAAAACGAAGCTTTCTACAGGAGCTCTTGGTATTATGTCCTGCATGAAAGGCTTCTCTGTGTGGACTGAACCCAAACTGGCTCCGATTCCCTCCAAAACCCAAAAAGGGGGTGGGATCAGGGAACCTAACTATAATTGACAGGTGGCTTGCCCTATGATTGCAGCCAAAAGAAGCCACCTATCTGCAGAGTCCCTGAAACTTAGGACTACAACAAACATTCAATGCAAAGCAAACAAAATTGGAGCTCCTGATACAGTTGTACCTGCACAGAATCCATATATGTAGAATAGCACTCTCAGAGGTCAGAGACTATGCATCCAATTCTGTAAACTCAAGAAGTGAATGTTAATTGAAACAATCTCAGAAACATTATCTGCTTTGAACTGGATTATCTGAGTCTATACTGCCATATAATCCAATTAATCTGGATTTTATATGGCGGCGTAGAAGAGCCCCAAGTGTAGTTGGATTGCCTTGAGTATATTTACTTAGAAGTAAGTCCTACAATGCTCACTGGGGTTTACTCCCCTGTAAGTGTGCCTATGACAGGAGCCTTTGTCAAATTTATTTTGACATTAGGCTGAGGAACTCAGAAAGAGAACAATGTCACATGTACAATCAATGTGAGATCATTATATTACAAAAGCTTTCAACACTGCCTCGTAAAACTGCAGCTGAATATCTGGATGTATTTATAATGAAAGACATTTTAAACAGTCACAAAGCTTTTAACATCCTGGACTTTCAACCAAAGGCTTAACCTGTGCAAGTTACAGTGCTTTTCATATTTAAATCCAATCAGTGCTTTTTATAGGGCTGAGGCAAATATATCCTCATATATATACATATTCTATTATCTTATAAGAGAAAGACATGGAAGTTTTAAAACTAAGTCAAGGAGTGGTAAGTGGGAAATCTAATAAGAATAAGAACAAGTTGTGTATGTGCTTCAGAAAGAACTATTACGTTTCTACCTGTAGACATATCCAATTCCGTTCCAAGGAAAACACTAAATTCTTTATAAATGGAACAGATCTATTATTTTATATATATTGTCCTGCATTTTTTATCATTTTGCAGGATATACGATGATCTGTAGAGAGGAGCATGGAGATTTTCAGCAGTGAAGCTCCAGCCTATGACCTACAGAATTCCTATTCAGACATGATGCTAACTCAACAATTAAGTATATAACAAAATTTGAAAAGCTTTCTGTTCCTGGTTTGAAAGTGTTGTTTACTGTTTAAGTGTATGACACTTACTTTGAAAGTAGTTGTTATACTCCAGAAACTTCATTTTTGTGGCTGCCACATACTATGTTGAATTAGTTGAGACTATGAAATATTCATTACAAACTGTGCTGTAGGATAATAATAATAATAATAATAATAATAATAATAATAATAATAATAACAATAATAAAGATCGAACTGCAAAGACTCTGGCACAAGCCTGTAAAGGTGGTCCCAGGGGTGATCGGCACACTGGGTGCAGTGCCTAAAGACCTTGGCCTGTACTTTAACACAATCGGTGCTGACAAGATTACCATCTGCCAGCTGCAAAAGGCCACCTTACTGGGATCTGCACGCATTATTTGCCGATACATCACACAGTCCTAGACACTTGGGAAGTGTCCAACGTGTGATCCAATTCAGCAGCCAGCAGAGTGTCTGCTGTGGACTCACCTTGTTGTGTTTCAAATAGTAATAATAATAATAATAATAATAATAATAATAATGGGACTTTCGAATCCAGACTGATAAAGTTTTGGAACACAATACACCAGACATCACGACTGTGGAAAAGAAAAAAAGTCTGGATTATTGATGTCACCATACCAGGTGACAGTCGCATTGAGGAAAAACAACAGGAAAAACTCAGCCGCTATCAAGATCTCAAAATCGAACTGCCAAGGCTCTGGCATAAACTAGTACAGGTGGTCCCAGTGGTCACTGGCACATTGGGAGCCATGCCAAAAGATCTCAGCCAGCATTTGGAAACAATAAACATCGACAAAATCACCATCTGTCAACTGCAAAAGGCCACCTTACTTGGATCTGCGCGCATCATTCGAAAATATATCACACAGGCCTAGACGCTTGGGAAGTGATCAGCTTGTGATTTTGTGATACGAAATCCAGCATAGAGATCTTGTTTCCTGTGACATACTGTGCTTTTGTGTCAATAATAATAATAATAATAATAATAATAATAAACAACTTTATTTCTATACCGCCCTATCTCCCGGAGGGGAGTCAGGGCAGTTTACAACAGAAAATTGGCAATTCAGTGTCAGCATAACATAACAAACAGATCAAATCATAAACAATAAATTAAACAACATCAGGTGTACTTATAGAACAACTCAAAATAACAACCTTAGAAATTTAAATACATAGATCAAATATTTAGGGCATGTTTACTACTAGATCTAATAATAGCAAACACTTAAAACATTAAATATAAAAAGGCATTTACAAGTCAGCAGGGCTGAGGTAGTGTCTGAGTCAGAGTGTTTAAGGCAAGGGTCCTCAAACTTTTTAAACAGAACGCCAGGTCATAGTCCCTCAAACTGTTGGAGGGCCAGATTATAATTTTTTTTTAAATCAATGAATTCCTATGAACACTGCACATATCTTATTTGTAGAGCAAAAAAACCCTTTAAAACAGTACAAAAATTAAAATGAACAATTTTAAGAAATATAAACTTACTAGCTATACTTGCCATGCGTTGCTGTGGCCAACCTTCCCTCCTTTCTTTCTTTCTTTCTTTCTTTCTCTCCTTCCTTCACTTTTTTTTTCTTTCCTTCTCTCCTTCCTTCCTTCTCTTCCTCTTCCCTTCCTTCCCTACATTTCTTTCACTTCTTCTTTCTCCCCGTTCTTTCTTCTCTACCTATTCTTGGATTGCAACTCCCAGCAGTCCTCCTGATCGATCTATCTACTTCCCTACCTATCTCTTTCTAATCTATCTATCTGGAGGATTGCTGGGAGTTTCAGTCCGGGAATAGGAAATTGGAAATATGCAGGGGTTGGGATGCTCTTTAAAAAAATCCAAGGAAAAGAAAGCTTGCATCTTTGGATCATCCTCCTCTCCTAAAGGGCCTGGTCTAAAAGATGCTGGGAGTTGTAGTCCAGAACGAGTGTGGATATGCTATTGTGTGTTTTGTTTGCTGGGGAGTCATTTTTGCACATATGCTGTAGTGTCTTTTTGCTTTTTTGGGTTTTTAAGTCCCTTCCGCTGCGTTTTTCGGTGTTTTTATTAGTGATGGTCACTCATTTTCTTGATAGGTGTATTGTGTCCAAATTTGGTGTCAATTCATCCAGTGATTTTGAGTTATGTTAATCCCACAAATGAACATTACATTTTTATTTATATAGATTAGTATTTCAATGGGAAGTGTGTGCCTGCTTTTGGTTGACGAGAGAAGATTGTTGTTGCTGTTGTGTACTTTCAAGTCATTTCAGACTTAGGTTGACCCTGAGTGAGGGCCAGGTGAATGAGGACTCCTGGTTTAAGGTGTCCCACAAAAACAAGATTTTGTAGTTTAATAGAGTTTTTGCAGCATAATAAACTTTTTCCATGTTTTTATGATAGAACCAATTAGGAAATGACATTAATAGCTCAGGAACAAAAACAATGTTGCATAGTTTTGTTATTATCACAGCAGGTTAAACCGCTGAGCTGCTGAACTTGCTGACCAAAAGGTTTGTGGTTCAAATCTGTGGGAGGGGGTGAGTTCCCATCAATAGCCCCAGCTTCTACCAACCTAGCAGTTTGAAAACATGCAAATATGAGTGACGGGATGGTAATGGCACTCCATGCAGTCATGCCGGCCACATCACATAGGATATGGCTCTGGCTGCCCAGGAAAGGCCTAGCCTCCATCTCCTACGTGAGGCTGGTTCCTCTTCCCCAGATGCCCACTGCTGATCAGAGGCTAGGAACACACCTCAGAAATCACTCATTCATCCCTGGCCAGACACCAGCCTTAAATATTCACCCAAAAGGAATCTGTTGGGCTATACTTTATGTCAATGTCTATGAAGAATTTGGCAAAACAAATTACTTTTGTTAAGAAGGTATTTTAGAGGAAGGAAATGGGGAAAGGGAACTCTATCACACCCTCCGTGTAATACTGTGGCAAACCTGGCAAAGTGGAAGATCTCATAGAGCTTAATTAGACAGGAAAAGCACATGGCACTGATTAACTAATTATGAAGGGAAATCCCTGAAGCAGCTGCCTGTTGTCATGAAGAGAGCTCTTAACTAAGGACTTTGAAAGGCAGCAGCCTCAACATTCACTGCAAATCGATTGCTTTTTTTTAGTCCCCCCCCCCTGCCCCGACAACTTCCTCTGAGAAGATAAAAAGGTTCAATTTATTTAAAAGTTTTTAAATGCTCAAAGATGCAAAGTACCCATAACCCGACCCCAGCTTTTCAATAGGATAGAAGCAAACCCATTCGGTCTATCTTCTTTTCTTAGGGAGTGACATTGGCACCTCCCTTGGGAAGATACTTTTAGGAGGAATTCATATAATGGCATATATTGACATGCTGGCGATCAACAGATGATGCTGGGTCCCTGAATATATATAATGACATGCTGAAGCCTTCCTTTACTTAGGCGATCTCTCGTAGTCCAAGGATGATGGTCCTCCAAGTGTAGTATCCTGGCAGTGGGTCCATAGGTGACTGTCGAGCCCTATTATTGATTTGCATCTTCTCCCACAGTGAGGGCATTGGTTTCCAGGTGGGAGGCGGTCCCTGGTTCTTGAGCGCTCCAGTTGGAGGTCAGCTGTGACCAGCAGTGCTGCAGGATTTAAAGAGGCACGAATGGAGGACGAAAGACAGAAATGTGCCAAGGCACACCAAGCCAACCCTGACTGGGACCACCTTTCACCTGGAAACTAATGCCCTCACTGTTGGAGAAGATGCAGATCAAGAATAGGGCTCCACAGTCACCTACGGAGCACTGCCAGGATACTATACTATACCGAGGACCATCATCCTCGGACTACGAGAGATCGCCTGAAATAATCTGGGATAAACAGATAATGTGGAATCAGATCCTGGAATACAGGGCAGTGTAGATCCAGCCTCACTGCCTCAGTGTGTGGGTAGAACCTCTCTTCTAGAGGTTCTTAAGCAGAGTTCGGATGGGCATCTGTTGTGGATGATTTATTTATTTATTTATTTATTTACTATTTATTTACTACGCTTATATACCGCGATTCTTAGCCTACTGGCGACTCATTGCGGTGATTTGATTGTGTGTTCCCTTGTGGTAGAATGGGATTGGGTTGAATGACCTATTTGCTCTCTTCCAACTCTAAGATTCCCAGATTCTCACAGACAGTATAGTTTCTGGTGCTATCTTGCTGTGCCATATGAAAGTATTTCCAGGATTCTGTTCCCATCCTATTAGTTAAATTGTATAGTTAGTCCCCGGTGGCACAGTGGGTTAAACCACTGAGCTGTTAAGCTTGTTGAACAAAAGGTCACAGGTTTGAATCTGGGGAGCAGCGTGAGCATCCTTTGTCAGCCCCAGCTACTGCCAACCTAGCAGTTCGAAAACATGCAAATGTGAGTAGATCAATAGGTACCGTTCCGGCAGGAAGGTAATGGCGCTCAATGCAGTAATGCTGGCCACATGACCTTGGAGGTGTCTATGGACAACGCCGGCTCTTTGGCTTAGGAATGGAGATGAGCACCACACCCCAGAGTCAGACACGACTGGTCTTAATGTCAGGGGAAAACCTTTACCTTTACTAGAGTAAATTATATATACAAAACCAGAACTCTGATGGGAGATTGGGGTAGATGGAGAGGAGGGGAGGAGACTAGGGATACTTCCCCCCCATAGTCACCTTATATCTTTTCTATAACCTGTATACGTGTACCCCATGGAACTCTATCTACCCGCCAGCAACCAGATCACTTTGTAAGCATAATTAATAGGTTTTCCTTCTGGTCGGTAATAATCCCTTGCAGAACAGCACTGCTTCTGTTTAGTTTAGGTAGATTAGACAGCTCGGGGGCTATTTCAGACAGTGCTTTTTTCATGAGGCCCATTCATTCAACACCTTTCTAAGAGTTGCGGTCACAGGGAGGGGGCACGTTTACACAGATGCCAGTGTCCCCGGCATCCGCCTGCAGGTGCCTTCTAACTTTTTGCAGACCACCCTCATGCTGAAGGGACCCTTTTTACTTTGAGACCCGTTTGAGTTACACATCGGTGGTCTTTTCACCTCCTGCACAGCCAATGATTTATGACGTCCTTGCTGATAATACTACTGACAGAAACAGACAGACCACGATGTTGTTAACACTGCAGATATGTTTCAAACATCACAGACTCGACAAGGACAAAACCTTGTGTGTGTATGTATTCAAGACAAGGACAGAAATCCTTGCAACTCATCTTTAAATGCAGCTGAAAAGCAAGATATATCTGAGCAAAGACTAAATGTTTTTTCTTCAGAATTGAACTGTAAGGATGCCAGGGATACAGCTATGGGTGGGTATGCATAAGACTCCTGCAGCCAATGAAATTCTCCTAAATAGCAATATAGGAAGAGATGCACAGAAAAATGTGCACACCAACAACGCTTACATGTTGTGTTTGCATTTGCTAGTTTTGCCTATCCCTTTTCCTTGGTTATCTAAATTGCCCCCGGTGGCACAGTGGGTTAAAGTTCTGAGCTGCTGAACTTGCTGATCGAAAGGTTGCAGGTTCGAATTCGGGGAGCAGGGTGAGTTCCCGCTGTTAAGCCTAGCTTCTGCCAACCTAGCAGTTGGCGGGAAGGTAACGGCGTCCATGCAGTCATGCCAGCCACATGACCTTGAAGGTGTCTATGGACAACGCCAGCTCTTCAGCTTAGAAATAGAGATAAGCACCAATCCCCAGAGCCGAACATGATTAGACTTAATGTCAAGGGAAAACCTTTGCCCTTTATCTAAATTGTATTTCTAAATGTTCAAATGACATTTTGAGTAACTGCAATGCTATCAATTGGTGGCCTTAATGAAGATTTTAGGAGGAACAAAATTGGTATGGTCACAATAGCTTCATTTTGGTGTCTTTATAGCTACAACGCTGAGAGGATTATTATCCATAATTTTCCCTACTGTAAATTCAGGAACATATTATGTATTATGTATGTGTCATTATGTGTTGTCCTTTTAATTTTATACTTATATTTCTTTTTATGTAGCCCCTTAAGAAGACCACTGGAGTATATTCAGTTTTTTCCCAAAATAAAAGCAACCATCAATTGGGCACTTGATGTGTTTCCCTTTTTTTTTTAAATGTAGACTCCATTGGCTTCTCTTCAGTTTTTGTCTTTTCTGCAAAAGCTGACATGTCAGCTGAAAATGGTGTCACATCACTTCTGATCAGTGCACACAATAAAGGGTGTATAGCAGTGTTTCTCAACCTTCCTTCCATGCTGTGACCCCTTAAGGTAATGGAGCGCCATTACCTTCCCACTGGAGTGGTACCTATTGATCTACTCACATTTGCATGTATTCGAACTGCTAGGTTGGCAGAAGTTCCTCGTGTTGTGGTGACCCCCAACCATAACATTTTCGTTGGTATTTCATAACTGTAATTTTGCTACTGTTATGAATCATAATGTAAACATCTCATATGCAGGATCTATTTTTATTCACTGGACCAAATTTGGCACAAATATCCAATACACCCAGATTTGAATACCGGTGGGGTTGGGAGGGATTGATTTTGTCATTTGAGAGTTATAGTTGATGGGATTTATAGTTCACCTACAATCAAAGAGCATTCTGAACTCCACCAACGATAGAATTGAACCAATCTTGGTACACAGAACTCCCATGACCAACAGAAAATTCTGGAAGGGTTTGGTGGGCACTGACCTTGAGTTTTGGAGTTGTCGTTCACCTACATCCAGAGAGCACTGTGGACGCAAACAATGATGTATCTGGACCAAACTTGGTGCGAATACTCAATATTCCCAGATGTGAACACTGGTGGAGTTTGTGGAAAATAGAGTTGTAGTTGCTGGGATTTATAGTTCACCTACAATCAAAGAGCATTCTGAACCTTACCAACAATAGAATGGGGCCAAATTTCCCACACAGAACCCCAATGACCAACAGAAAATACTGTATTTTCTGATTGTCTGTGGCAACCCCTTTGACACCCCCCTTCCAGCCCCCCCCCCCAGGTCCCGACCCCCAGGTTGAGAAACTCTGGTATATAAGGATGAAAATACACACTATTCCTGCACTATTGTCCATCCGTGGTTTAGGATGCCTCTACACCAGAGGTCCTCAAACTAAGGCCTGGGGTCCGGATGCGGTACTCCAAAGTCATTTACCCGGCCCTCACTCAGGGTCAACCTAAGTCTGAAACAACTTGAAAGCACACAACAACAACAACAACCCTATCTCATCAGCCAAAAGTAGGCCCACATTTCTCATTGAAATACTAATGTTTATATTTGTTAAAATTGTTCTTCATTTTAATTATTGTATTGTTTTTAAGTCTCGTTTGCACTACAAATAAGACATGTGCAATGTGCATAGGAATTCATTCATTTTTTTTTCAAATTATAACCCGGCCCTCCAACAGTTTGAGGGACTGTGACCTAGCCTTCTGTTTAAAAAGTTTGAGGACCCCTGCTCTACTCTGCAGAATTAATGCAGTTGTAAACCACTTTAACTGCCATGACTCAATGCTGTGAATTCCTAGGATTTATAGTCTGATGAGGCATCAGCTCTCTTTACCAGAGAAGACTAAAAACCTTATAAATCTACAACCCCTGTGAATTCATAGCATTGAGCCATGGGAATTAATGTATTAATTTGATAGTGTACTTTTAAAATAATCAGTGGTTCACTTCTGATTTTCCCATAAACCAATGTGCTTTATTTTCATACAATCCGATGAAGTGCAACAGTCGTTCCACACTTCTGCTTAAAGGTGGAAATGCACAAATCCATTTAAAACCAAGCCACTTGCCTTTTGATTTCAATTTCATCCTGCTTCTTCTGAGAGTTGGAAAGACATTTTGGTTCTCTGAAACCTATTCAGATAGCTCCCACTCCCCTCTTCCCTTATCCCCTGGATCATGCCCCCCCTTGTCACTCCTTTATCCTGACTTGTTTGATTCCCAGTTTGCACATATTTGAGTAGACCCACATCGACCGTGCCCATCTGCAAAGATTTCAAGCCAACTTTGCAACACCGCTTTCCAACTGGGGCAGGAATATGCAGAAACATGCAATAAGCCAAAAGGGCTCAAAGGGAGATAAAAAAGACCCTTCTGTAGCGCACAATGCAGCTGGTGTTCCCCCTGGCTGTTTGGGTATTAAATTACACCCAGACTGCTCAGTGTGTATTGCCATGCCATACAGGTGCAGTCAAAGAGCTTGGAGACCCATCACCTTCCATTTTCCCAAAGCTTCGTTATAGAGTTCCCACAGGTACGCTGCCCACTACTTTGCGTTCAGGATATCGAAGCCTGTGGTTGTATTCTGTGCTTACATCATGGATTCTAAATATTGTAAATACATAAACATGGGAGGAGAGGGGTGTTTTTTCATGCCAAGGTAAGCTTCTGCTGATGTTAGTGCTAGCAACACAAGAACACCCCAAAAGCAGAGCTTAACCATCTCCACAAAGTGGAGGGGCAGTTTATGGACGTGCTCTAGTGAATTAATATTTATTTATTATGTCAGGAGCAAACCAAACAGTTGTATTGCATTTTTTAACAAACAAATAAGACACAAAGTTTGCAAGCTTGGTAGTTGATTAAATGTCCTTTGACCAGTAGCTGCCTCTGGTGTTACTATAAGAAGGTCCTCCATTGTGCATGTAGCAGGGCTCAGGTTGCATCGCAGCAGATGGTCTGTAGTTTGCTCTTCTCCACACTCGCATTTTGTGGATTCCACTTTGTAGCCCCATTTCTTAAGGTTGGCTCTGCATCTCGTGGTACAGTGCCTTCCAAGTCACCCAGTTTTCTGTGTGCCCAGGGAGGAGTCTCTCATTTGGTATCAGCCATTGATTGAGGTTCTGGGTTTGAGCCTGCCACTTTTGGACTCTCGCTTGCTGAGGTGTTCCAGCGAGTGTATATGTAGATCTTAGAAAACTATTTCTTGATTTAAGTCATTGACATGCTGGCTGATACCCAAACAGAGGATGGGCTGGAGATGTCACTGCCTTGGTCCTTTCACTATTGGTTGCTACTTCCCAGTGGATGCCAGGTGGTGCAATACCGGCTAGACAGTGTAATTTCTCCAGTGGTGTAGGGTGCAGACACCCCGTGATAATGCGACATGTCTCATTAAGAGCCACATCCACTGTTTTTGCATGGTGAGATGTGTTCCACACTCGGCATGTGTACTCAGCAGCAGAGTAGCAAAGCGCAAGGACAGATGTCTTCACTGTGTCTGGTTGTGATCCCCACGTTGTGCCAGTCAGCTTTTGTATGATATTGTTTCTAGCGCCCACTTTTTGCTTGATATTCAGGCAGTGCTTCTTGTAGGTCAGAGCTCGATCCAGAGTGACTCCCAGATATTTGGGTGTGCTGCAATGCTCCAGTGGGATTCCTTCCCAGCTAATCCTCAGAGCTTTGGATGCTTATCTGTTCTTAAGGTGAATTAATGTCACGATGTCAGGGCTCTGCATATTCAGGTATTTATTTATTTGTCGTGTCAGGGCAACCAGTCAATTGTATTACATTTCTAACAGAACAAAACAAACAAACAAACAGACAAACATATTCAGGTAGAGATGAACCAAACAAACTCCCAGCTTGTATTAAACAATTTAATTAAAACAGCACTTACAACCTCTGAGGATGCTTGCCATAGATGCAGGCAAAACATCAGGAGAGAATGCTTCTAGAACATGGCAAGCATTGGGATTTGCTCATAAATAATCCATAATCTTTTATACAGGCCAAACTTTTTATATGCTTCCACAAAGGTGTTTAGAGTGGCTTGTATGTCTTCTTCTGACTGAGCACAGAGTACATTATCATCAGCATATTGGAGTTCTGTAATAGACATTGTTGTGACCTTGGTTTTGACTTTCAGCCTGCTGAGATTAAATAGCTTGCCATCTGTCTGATAGATGATTTCCATGCTGGTAGGAAGCTTCCCATCAACAAGGTGCAGTATCATAGAGATGAAGATGGAGAATAAGGTTGGGGCAATAGCACATCCCTGATGGACACCTGATTCCACCCTAAATTGGGAGCCATTGCTGTCCAAAACTGTTGCCATAATTGACTTTTTTTTTTGTCGTGTCAGGAGCAATTTGAGAAACTGCAAGTCGTTTCTGGTGTGAGAGAATTGGCCGTCTGCAAGGACGTTGTCCAGGGGATGCCTGGATGATTTGATGTTTTTATCATCCTTGTGGGAGGCTTCTCTCATGTCCCCGCATGAGGAACTGGAGCTGATAGAGGGAGCTCATCTGCCTCTCCCGGGTTCAAACCTGCAACCTGTTGGTCTTCAGTCCTGCCGGCACAGGGGTTTAACCCTCTGCGCCACCGGGGGCTCCGCCATAATTGATGAGGAGATATTGGAAAGATATTGATTTATGTATAAATTGTATGTACTTTACAAGCACTGAAATGTATAGAAAAATCAGGCTCTCTGTGTATCAGAAATCCATGCTGCTGTCCAGGCACAGCAAGAGGGGGGCTGAACATTTCAGAAGACAGGTACATGTTATCTATACATTCCAGAGACAGAGACTGGTACCGAGCCCAGCGTCTACCTTCTAAGGAAGGAGCCAATGCCCCTCCCTCATGACAGGTCAAAGTATTATTTATTATTTATTTATTTGCTGCATTTATTAACCGCCGCTCTCAGCCCTGGGGCGACTCGCGGCGGTGTACAACCTACAAAAGACAGTTTACAATGAACCAACATGACAAAAACCAACATATCACTACTACACAAACATCTAATTACACTAAAATAATCCGCTTCGTCTTATCGTAGAATCATAATCAGTCTCATAGTCATATTCCGTTCCAGTTGTCATTTCCAGTTACTGTAGCACTTAATTAAATGCCTTCTCGAATAGCCATGTCTTCAGGCTCTTACGGAAGGACATAAGGGAGGGCGCCTGTCTGATGTCAACAGGGAGGGTGTTCCACAGCCGGGGGGCCACCACCGAGAAGGCCCTCTCCCTCGTCCCCGCCAGACGTGCCTGTGAGGCAGGCGGGATCGAGAGAAGGGCCTCCCCAGACGATCTCAAGGTCCTCGTGGGCTCATAGGCCGAGATGCGGTCCGAAAGGTATTTTGGGCCGGAACCGTTTAGGGCTTTGTAGGATAACACCAGCACCTTAAATTGGGCCCCTTGATTAATGAATGTATGCTGCTCTTCAAGAAAGAAATACAGAAACATGCCTTTTATATGTTGGAAGATATAATTTGATATTCCTATGATGCTAAAATGACTTAGAGAATGACGTCAATGTATGTAGAGGCATGTTCTTTGTTTGCCTGCAATTGGAGGGTATAAAAAAGCCATCGACACTTATATCATTGGCTCTGGATGCTTTTGGACAAAGCTCCACTCCAGAGCCCCAGCTGGAAATAAATCCATGCTTTTTTCCAGATGTCCGGAACTCTTTGTCTCTTCTCCTCAAACCTTCTTCCTGCTATTTCATCATGACATCATGGAGGAGCGCAGGATGTTCACAAATTTATCAGAGCACATGATATAATAGGAAGGTCCAAAGAGCATTGCGACTCGCTGTGTTGAATGCCTTTGCAAGATCAATGAATGCCATGTACAGAGGTTGCTTTTGTTCCTTGCATTTTAATCCACTGTTTCTCTGGAGGGGAAGAAGCCATTCTGGGATTCAGCCATGACGTCTTCTGAGATAGGTAGAAGGCAGATTGTTACACAAGAAATGACAGCAGTATACCACAGACAGATCCCTTCTGCTGTGCATCATCAGAGCTCTAGCACTACAGAAATGATTCCCGAACTCTGATCCTCCAGGTGTTTTGGACCTCAACTCCCAAAAGCCTCAAAAGCCTTGGGAGCTGAAATCCAAAACACTCAGAGGCAAAGGTTTGGAAGTCTAGAGAGTACAGATGCCATGAATCCCCTGAGAACAGGCAAGTTGATGTGTGGTACTACAGGAATATTACTCCATCTCTACAGTGTAAATATTGAGGCAAGTGTTCAAATAAATAAATAAATTGGCAGCAGTGGCAAAACCACAAGGTCAACTTGACATCAAGTTGCGAGTTTCATCCTTGCTTATTTTGTGCCCACTTGTGAGAAGGAATGATTCCAGAAATTTACTCCCTGCTGTACAAAAATATAAAGGCTTACCGGAAATTTCCAAGCACCTCGAGACGCCATCTGGGATAATTCATTTGTATTACAATATATATGGTTTCCTGGACAGAAAATATATTGTGGGGTGGAATATGTGGGTTTTTTATTGTTGTTCATTCGTTCAGTCGCTTTGTGTGCAAGTTTTGGAATTCATAGAAGCAGACAGATTGCTATGCGGAATAATGTGTTTTTTCCTGTATGTGTTTTGGTTTGTGTACAATAAATAACATTTTTCTGTCTCAAAATATATTATCACAAGGGGAAAATGTATATTTTTGCACAATGAATTCTTTCCAAAGACACCCCAAAGGGTAGGAAAATTCATGACTGCTCTTTTTTTTCCTCCTTGCAGACATTTTGAGTGTTGATATACTATTTTTGCAACAACAAAAAATGCAAATCTTAACCAATATTCTTCCCAAACCTTTTTCAAATTAAGTGTTGGTCAATAAACCATTACCCTGGATAATCATTTTGAAACAAGAATAGAAGAAGCCAGTCCCAACATCCCATACCATCCTTAAAAGTTGCCATATACATGTTTTTCATATCCCACATCTTTACTTGTGCTGTCTCCGGTGGCGCAGTGGGTTAAACCCCTGTGCCGGCAGGACTGAAGACCGACAGATCGCAGGTTCGAATCCGGGGAGAGGCGGATGAGCTCCCTCTATCAGCTCCAGCTCCTCATGTGGGGACATGAGAGAAGCCTCCCACAAGGATGATAAAAACATCAAATCATCCGGGCGTCTCCTGGGCGACGTCCTTGCAGGCGGCCAATTCTCTCACACCAGAAGCGACTTGCAGTTTCTCGAGTCGCTCCTGACATGACAAATGACAAAAAACTTGTGCTGTCAACAGGTAGGTGGAGCTTTTAATATTTTACTCCTTCAGCCCCCTTCAAGCAATATTGCCATTTGAGTATTCAAGGAGCTATTGTTCTCAAAAGTACCTTCTCCATGTTCAGCAGCTGAGGCACAAATAAATAACCTGCTCTTTAGGGACATTTTTGACCTGGGGCTACCAGCCGATGCTCCCCTCAAGCATATATGGTTTAGAGAAAGTTGGCAGGGTCATACCATCCAACTATCATGAGTTGATGCAACAATGATCCCAAATAATTCTCCGCCATCCCACATTTTCAGCTGGTTTTAGTGTCCCGGTTTTAGTTTTCTCTTCCCATGCTCTTCGTTTGTCAGATTGCTGCAAAGTGAGTTAAAATGGTTCATACTTTGTGGGGGGAGGAGAAATCTTGCCATTTCTGGTAGCTCAAGAATCAGAAGAAACCACTCCAACCCAGAGGCAGCCCTAGGTAATTTTCAACGGGAAGCAAACAGTATTTTGGCACCCCTCCCCCCCACCCCCAACCAATCACTGATATATATTTTCTGTTCGTCGTGAGAGTTCTGTGTGCCATATTTGGTTCAATTCCATCATTGGTGGAGTTCAGAATGCTCTTTGATTGTAGGTTAACTATACATCCCAGTAACTACAACTCACATATGTCAAGGTCTATTTTCCCCCAAGAGCGCCTCTGAGCAAAATCAACTATACTGCAAATGCTTACTTTGCGTAATGGGTTGAGCCGCCCCTGCTCCAACCCCTTCTAGCATGTGTGTTCTTCCTCAATAATGCATTTTGTCATCTTGGCTATGCTGTGATGTTGCTTGGTTGAGGCTGGGGATCTAGACTAGACAGTCTAGATCCCCAGCAGCCGGCACATATACCCAGGAGCATCAAATGCTCATGAACTTCCATGTGTATCATGAGTGGAATAGGGAAATGATTGAGCATGAGATAAGTAGAGACGCAGACCGGCTAAAACTACACCTTCAGCATAATAATAATAATAATAATAATAATAATAATAATAATCCTGACTTTAAAAAACAAAGTATGGATCGCTGGGTTGTTGTAGGTTTTTCCGGGCTATATGGCCATGTACTGGAGGCAATTTTTCTCCTGACGTTTCGCCTGCATCTATGGCAAGCATCCTCAGAGGTAGTGAGGTCTTCGACAATACAAAGTATGGATCATTGATGTTGCAGTCCCAAATGACAGCAGGATTTAAGAGAAACAACTGGAAAAGCTGACACGATATGAGGATTTAAAAATCGTACTGCAAAGACTCTGGCACAAGCCAGTAAAGATGGTCCCAGTGGTGATTGGCACACTGGGTGCAGTGCCTAAAGATCTTGGCCTGCACTTAAACACAATTGGTGCTGACAAAATTACCATCTGCCAGCTGCAGAAGGCCACCTTACTGGGATCTGCATACATTATTCATCGATACATCACATAGTCCTAGACACTTGGGAAGTGTCCGAGGTGTGATCCAATACAACAACCAGCAGAGTGACCTTGTCTGCTGTGGACTCATCTTGTTGTGTTTCTACTACTACTTCTTCTTCTTCTTCTTCTTCTTCTTCTTCTACTACTACTACTACTACTAATAATAATAATAATAATAATAATAATGCTTTATTTCTAGACCGACCTCTCTCCCCAAGGGGACACAGGGCAGTTTACTTACATATAAAAAGGCAAACATTTGATGCCACAATTAACATCACACAATATCAAAAATGTAAAATAGACAATTAATAGACTTACTACCAAGAGAGAATTGAAATTAATTTAAAAATAATAATAGTCATAATAATAATAATAATAATAATAATAATAATATACTTTATTTATATTCCAGAGGGAATTAGAGTGGATTACAGTACACATATAAGGCAAACATTCAATGCCATTTTACACAAACAATGGCATACAATACACAGGTAAGGTAAAGGCTTTCCCCTTTTCCATCTCTAGAATCTGGAGGCAATGCTCAGCTTCCGGCCATGGGGAGGTGCTCTTGTTCCATTTTCCAAGTTGAATGAGCCTGCTGTCCATAGACAGCTCTGATATTTTTGCTGGCATATCTGCATGTCTGCATGGGGTGCACTTTTACCTTCCTGTTGATGTGATACCTATTGACCTACTCACATTGCATGCTTTTGAACTGCTAGGTAGGCAGAAGCCAGGACTGACAGTCAGGAGCTCACCCCAGCTCATGGCTTAGAACTGTTCACCCTCTGGTCAGCAGCCTTTCATGCAGCTAGTGGCTTTAACCACTGTGCTACCACGGCATACAAGGCAGGTGCCCTACCATTAAAGTATGAGTCTTCCTGTTAGAGTATTACAAAGTTTTATTTGTGGACTACAACTACCAGAATCTTCCAGCCAGCTATAGTCAAAGGGAGTAACATTTTCAAGTGTTACATCCTATATATGTAAATAACTAGGCATTCAGATAAGTACCAAATATTTCTAAGGATGCATCAATTTAACTGCATTTTAACTGCCATGGCTCAATGCTATGGAATCATGGGAGTTTAAATTTTACATGGCCCTTCTCTGTCAAAGAGAGCTAGTGTCTCACCAAATTATAAATTCCATAGTATTGAGCCATGGCAGTTAAAGTGATGTCAAATGGCCTTAATTCTACAGTGTACATGTCCCTTAAGTCATTTTTATAGAGTGGCTCTATAACGAACAAAGAAATGTATGACTCTCCATATGATGCAATGACTGCAATGTCTATCAACCCCAGTCAGCAGAGCAATGGCATGGATGCTGGGAGTTCTAGTCCAACAACACCTGGAGGGTCACACTTTATTTTTTGTTTTACATGGTCCTTAGCCTTCTCTGCCAAAGAGGGCTAGTGCCTCACCAAACTATAAATTCCAGGACTCCATAGTATTGAGTCATGGCAGTTAAAGTGATGTCAAATGGCCTTAATTCTACATGTCCCTTAAGTCATTTTATATAGTGGCTCTGTAATGGACAAAGAAATGTATGACAAGGAACATGAATGGCACTGCAGACTACTTCAACCAGAGAAATCAGCCATAGCAGAGCACCTGATGAACCAACCTGGACACAGCATTTTATTTGAGAACACAGAAATGCTGGACCACTCTCACAACCACCATGTCAGACTACACAGAGAAGCCATTGAAATACACAACCATGTGGACAATTTCAACAGAAAGGAGGAAACCCTGAAAACGAACAAAATCTGGCTACCAGTATTAAAAAACTCTAAAATCACAACAACAAAACAGCAGAGAGGAAACAACCAGGCACATCTTAACACCTCTCAACAGAACATTTTCCCAGGCTCAGTCAGGCCTTCAAATGCTAATGAAGGTGATCAGCTGAAACATTCACACCTAGTTTCAGCAGAGAGCTCTTTGCCCCACCCCAGTCATTCCACAGATATATAAGCCCATTTTCCTTGCAACAGCACAACAACAGAGAGGAAGCAGGCAGGGACATATAATTACCTCTCAACAAAAGTTTGCTCCAGGCACAGTCAGCCCATTGTATGCCAATCAAGGTGGTCAGTTGAAACATTCACACCTAGCTCCAGCAGACAAGAGTCCTTTGTCTCACCCTGGTCATTCCACAGATATATAAACCCCCTTTCCCTAGTTCTAACAGACCTCACTACCTCTAAGGATGCTTGCCATAGATGCAGGCGAAACGTCAGGAGAGAATGCCTCTAGACCATGGCCATACAGCCCGAAAAAACCTACAACAACCCAAATGTATGACTCTCCATATGTTGTTGGACTGCAATGTCTGTCAATCCCAGTTAGCAGAGCAATGGCATGGATGCTGGGAGTTCTAGTCCAGTAACACCTGGAGGGTCACACTTTGTGCCGTCACACCTGGGGGCTATAGATCTTAGTGAAAGAAACATGGACGTGACATCTTTCCCCAGGGGATTGCTTCTTGCCCCCCTTTAGAAAATTGGAACTCTCAAGGATCAAGACACTATAGATAACTCGAAATAGGCTTTATTGTACACAATGAGTTATCTTCCTTGGGCATAAACTTGATATTCAAAAGGGGTAAAGAAATATACATTACAGTCTCTGAAGTCTTGGGTCCAAGGAGTTTTACAGCTGAGAAGCTTTTCAAGTTCCCTCTTTTTCAATGGCTGTGAAAGTCTGAGCATTCACAACCCCAGTCCAATGACCTATATCGAAGGCCAAAGGCTTCCTCTTGATGCCAGAGGACTGGTTTGAGGGCGCTTAAGATTCTGCAACGTCGTCCAAGTGAGCTGGATATAAAGAATGAATCTTAAGAGTACAAACTTAAGAATTGGTGATGAGAGATGACTTCACTGAGGTCTTTTGGAGCTAAGCCTTTCTCATGTCCATCTGCTGGGATGTTTGATGATATAATGAAAAGAAAGCACTGCCCCCTTCCCCAGGAAGGGGTGGAGTCAAACAATTGGGCAGGGGGAGCAATTCAACCGGTGCAAATAACTTTGATTGACAGCTATAGGTAACCAAACAATTCAACTGTACATTCACATACAAGTGGGGCCTGACGCGCCGTCACACACTTTATTTACCTCTTTGTTCTGCATGTCAATACCAATCCACACCTCCAGACACTTGCACATGACAGCAGCTGTGTGAAAAACATGTTTCTGCCAGCCCTTTCACACCGTTGACACACCACCTTGTTCTGCTGCATGACATGGCATTAGGGCCAGATTTTTCCAATATTATTTATTTATTTGTTTGTTTCTTTACAGCTTTTATATTCCGCCCTTCTCACCCCACAGGGGACTCAGGGCGGATTACAGTGTACACATATATGGCAAACATTCAATGCCAATTTTTGACATACAAACATATACAGACATACACAGAGGCTATTTAACTTTTTTTTCTGGTCGCCAGGGGAGCTGTTGCTTTCATTCGCCATCTGCAACGCTGATGAAGCACTTCCGCATTCCCCGCATGCTTCCCCGCTGGAATGCTTTGCTGGAGTCTTCTTTTATGGCCTCATGAGACATGATTATGTTTGAAGTCTGTGAGGGCCATTCAGCAGTGGAACTCTCTGCCCTGGAGTGTGGTGGAGGCTCCTTCTTTGGAAGCTTTTAAACAGAGACTGGATGGCCATCTGTCGGGGGTGCTTTGAATGCAATATTTCTGCTTCTTGAAAAGGGGTTGGACTGGATGATTCTGTGATTCTATGTTGTTCATTCGTTCATTCGTCTCTGACTCTTTGTGACCTCATGGACCAGCCCACACCAGAGCTCCCTGTCGGCCGTCACCACCCCCAACTCCTTCAAGGTCAGTCCAGTCACTTCAAGGATGCCATCCATCCATCTTGCCCTTGGTTGGCCCCTCTTCCTTTTGCCTTCCACTTTCCCCAGCATAATTGTCTTCTCCAGGCTTTGCTGTCTCCTCATGATGTGGCCAAAGTACTTCAACTTTGTCTCTAGTATCCTTCCCTCCAGTGAGCAGCCGGGCTTTATTTCCTGGAGGATGGACTGGTTGGATCTTCTCGCAGTCCAAGGCACTCTCAGAACCTTCCTCCAACACCACAGTTCAAAAGCATCTATCTTCCTTCGCTCAGCCTTCCCTAAGGTCCAGCTTTCACATCCGTAGGTTACTACAGGGAATACCATGGCTTTGACTAGGTGGATCTTTGTTGCCAGTGTGATGTCTCTACTCTTGACTATTTTATCGAGATTGGACATTGCTCTCCTCCCAAGAAGTAAGCGTCTTCTGATTTCCTGGCCACAGTCTGCATCTGCAGTAATCTTTGCACCTAGAAATACAAAGTCTGTCACGGCCTCCACATTTTCTTCCTCTATTTTCCAGTTGATTCTATGTAGTATTAGTAAATATACACACAAGTCAGAGGAACTATACTCGATTGTGAAAACTTAATGTGCCATCACTGGGTGCATTTGCAGGCCCAGAATTAGGGTAGCCAACTTTACAGCTGGCCTCTGTAGCTGTACCCTTAACTACCCTTTGATTTGCTGCAGTTATCAGGGGGCTAACATTTAACTCCATCCTATGAAAAGCTTTGTCTGCTAATTCCTGCAGATCCAGCTCCTGTTAGAGGCCTTGCTGCCAGGACTGGCTGACAAATTGGCAGTCTGATACAGAATTGCCCTGTCCAATTTGCTAGGGTATTTGCTAGGAAACGTATAGTGATCTGGCATATTATCCACTTTGGCAGCTTGTGAATTGGCTCAAGTCTTAAGAAAGACCAAACATTCCCCAAGATTGCTACAGAAATGCCGGCTAACACGGGAATCTTCCTTTTCCCCACTCCCCATATTCATTTGCATCACACACGCTCTCCAGCTCCTCTGTGCTCTAGATCTCATTGCCCTTCTAAGATAGATTTGTTTAAAGTGGAAAGTAATGGCGTATTTCAAAGCAACAATCCCACCGCTCTTTCATAGGCCACCTTTATTCAAAAACCATTTAAATTGGTATATCTTTTCAAAGCCTTTATTATCCCAACCGGCTGAACAGATTTGGGTCTAATGCTCCCAATCTCCCTGCATCCAGCCACCACCGCTGTACTTACCACCCCTTGGCCCCCAAAGTCTCTCCTTGATTTCGCTATCATGAAGTTGAAACAAAAGGAGCCAGCAATTTCTTGGGAATTATTTATTTCAGTTATTCTTCTTACCATTCCACTTGATGAAATCTATTACCTTCGGGGAGGAAATAGGTAAGAAGTGGAGTTTCAAAAGGAGAGAAATATGCTTTGCGAGAATTCATGTGCAGCCAAGACACCTGCATTCCTGCAGGGGGATTTATATGCTGTTGTGACATTCTGCCATCCAGGTCTTCCCTTCTCAGATGTATTGCATTGATGTCAGGCCAAGGGATGTTCCATTTTATTTCTTTCTTTCTTTATTTACTTATTTATGAGGGTCGGGTGTTAGCTTTGCATGAGGCAGAGAACAAGAATCCAGAAGTCATGGGAGACACTTTCTATTCTTCCCGGGCCACATTGGAAGAAGAAGAATTGCCTTGGGTAATAACTCATGAGCCAAGAAAAGAGCATAGAATCATGGAATCATAGAGTTGGAAGAGACCTCATGGGCCATCCAGTCCAACCCCCTGCCAAGAAGCAGGAATATTGCATTCAAAGCACCCTTGACAGATGGTCATCCAGCCTCTGTTTAAAAGCTTCCAAAGAAGCTAACAAATTGAAATTGAATCCAGATAAGACAGAGGTACTCCTGGTCAGTCGCAAGGCCGAACAGGGCATAGGGTTACAGCCTATGTTGGATGGGGTTACACTCCCCCTGAAGACGCAGGTTCGCAGTCTGGGTGTGATCCTGGACACATCGCTGAGCCTGGGACCCCAGGTCTCGGCGGTGACCAGGGGAGCATTTGCACAATTAAAGCTTGTGCGCCAGCTGCGCTTGTACCTTGGGAAGTCTGACTTGGTCATGGTAGTCCACGCTCTCGTTACATCACGTATAGGCTACTGCAACGCTCTCTACGTGGGGTTGCCTTTGAAGACTGTCCGGAAGCTTCAACTGGTCCAACGGACAGCAACCAGATTGCTAACTGAAGCAGCTCTCAGGGAGCATACACCCCCCCCCCCCCGTTGCGCCAGCTCCACTGGCTGCCAGTTTGCTACTGGGCACAATTCAAAGTGCTGGTTTTAACCTTTAAAGCCCTAAACGGTTCTGGCCCAACTTACCTATCCGACTGTATCTCCCCTTATGAACCATCTAGAACCTTGAGATCATCCGGAGAGGCTCTGCTCTCAGTCCCGCCTTCATTTCAGGTACGTTTGGCGGGGACGAGAGACAGGGCCTTCTCAGCGGTGGCCCCCCGGCTATGGAACACCCTCCCTAGAGAGATTAGATCTGCTCCCTCCCTCCTAACATTTCGGAAGCAAGTCAAAACATGGCTGTTTGAGCAAGCGTTCACAAACACAGAGCAACGGATGTGGATAAATGATAAAGGAAATTGACGATTGACGATGGAATTGGACAATGCTTGACAATAAAGAGACGCCAATGATGTTGTTTTTATTGCTGTTGTGGTTTATGTAATTCCAATGTTTTTAAATTGTTTTATGATACTGTGTATACCGTTTTGTTGGAAACCGCCTTGAGTCGCCGATAGGCTGAGAAAGGCGGTATACAAATACAGTAAATAAATAAATAATAATAAAGAAGGAGCCTCCACCACACTCTGGGGCAGAGAGTTCCACTGCTGAACGGCTCTCACAGTCAGGAAGTTCTTCCTAACGTTCAGATGGAATCCCCTTTTACAGTTTTGGTGATAACCACCACCACAAATAAGCACACACACAAAAGTTCTTGCAGAATAATCCGAATTATGTGCTGCCCCATTTGGAGGGTGATTTACAATGGTCAAAAAGGTCTTCTGGCTGAACTCTTTGCAATTATATTGCTAATAATAATAATAATAATAATAATAATAATAATAATAACTTTTGTTGTACTTTGTCTCCATCTTCCCGAAGGGAAGATCATCCCACATAGATGATAAAACATCAAAACATCCTGGCGTCCCCTGGACATTGTCCTTGCAGATGGCCAAATCTCTCACACCAGAAGCAACTTGCAGTTTCTCAAGTCACTCCTGACACTATATATATAGATAGATATATATATGGACTAGCTGTACCCGCCATGCGTTGCTGTGGCCAACCTTCCCTCCCTTTTTCTCTCTTTCCTTCCCTCTTTTTCTTTCCTTTCCTATTTAGCTTCTTCCATCTCTACCTGTTTCTTTCCTCCCTTTGTTTGCTCTTTGATTACATTCTTCCTTCCCTGCATTTTTCCTTTCACTTTTGTTTTTCCTTCTCTCCTTTCCTTCTTTTCTTCCTTCTTTCCCTTCCTCCTTCTCTCTTTCCCCCTTTCCCGCCTTTCCCTCCTCTCGTTACTTCTTGACTGTCTCTTCCAACTCTATTCTGTAAGTATGTTTAATTTGTATTATGTAGTAATATGTAATAGTAACATATTATATAATAATCTATATAACAATATATAAAATATTGTATTTTTTGTTGGTCGTAGGGGTTCTGTGTGGGAAGTTTGCCCCATTTCTGTCGTTTGTGGGTTTCAGAATGCTCTTTAATTGTAGTGAACTATAAATCCCAGTAACTACAAATCCCAAATGTCAAGGTCTATTTCCTCCAAACTCCATCTGTGTTCATATTTGGGCATATTGAGTGCTTGTGCCAAGTTTGGTCCAGATCCATCATTGTTTGAGGCCACAGTGCTCTCTGGATGTAGGTGAACTACAACTCCCAAACTCAAGGCCAATGCCCACCAAACCCTTCCAGTATTTTCTGTTGGTCATGGAAGTTTTGTGTGCCAAGTTTGGTTCAATTTCATCATTGATGGAGTTCAGAATGCTCTTTGATTGTAGGTGAACTATAAATCCCAGCAACTACAACTCCCAAATGACAAAATCATAAATTTTTGAGTGATGGTCACTCCTTGTGTTGTGAGATGTTTTGTTGCCAAATTTGGTGTGTTTTCGTTCATTGGTTCTTTTGTTTATAAGGTACTCATTATGCACAGAGCATTTGTGTGTGTGTGTGTGTGTGTGTGTGTGTGTGTGTGTGTGAAGGATGGGCAAGCTTGTTTCTGCTGCTATGAATAGGAGAGATGGATTCAAATTGAAGGAAAAGAGATTCCACCTGAGTATTAGGAAACACTTCCTGATAGTAAGAGCTGTTCGGCAGTAGAATATGCTTCCTCAGAACATGGAATCGCCTTCTCTGGAGGGTTTTAAGTAGAGGCTGGATGGGCATCTGTCAGACGTGCTTTGATTGTATTTTCCTGCATAGCAAGGAGCCAAATCTTTGATTCTACAATTCTGTTTTCTATCGTGGCTTCTTAGCAACAAGCTACAACACAACAGCTTATGGGAGGGCTTCAGACAAGCTACAGTGTGAACAAATAGCAAATGTTATATCATCATTAGCTTTCGTCTGTGTGGTTTAAAGTGAAGGAGAGATGATATGTGTGCAGCCGCTTCTACCGGCTTCCTTCAGTGGCCCAAAAAAGAAAGAGAAGGTCCCAGTGGAACTAATCAGGAAGTTTCAGTGACCAAGGAGATCAAATGCAGCAAATCTCCTCCTTCTTCAGGCCTGCCTCTTGCTTCCATCCTGTTGTGTGTTCCCCAGCTTCATCTCCAACCCTCCCGCCCTGCTCCGAAAAAGTCAGCATTTTGGCCCCGCTTATTTAGGCCTCAGTATCTGGTATTCCAATGTTCCAGCTCTTCCCTCTGAGCCGTTTTCAAGGGCTCAACTTAAAAAGAAAACGTTTCATTCGAGGCCAACTTCTATCTCCTCCCCCTTTTATATTTTCCTTCTCCCCCCACCACCACACTCTGTCTGGAAGGAAAACAAAGTGATTCAAATCAGGAAGCTAAGGAACTCTCTGTATATTTTCCACTGGGACCTCATTCCCTACTGGATTGGGTTTGAGCTGATTGAAGTGAAATTTAATCCCCTCATCATTTGCCATCGTGCCATTTCTATAGAAGAAGAAGAAGAAGAAGAAGAAGAAGAAGAAGAAGAAGAAGAAGAAGAAGAAGAAGAAGAAGAAACAGCCTGCATCTGAATTTCAAACACATTGCAACAATGTTATTCAAGCAAGAGGAAATGTTTGGTAAGCTTTGGTGAGAGTAAGAGATACGCAATGGGCAGGCAACCAGCTTGGATTTTCAGGGATTTGTAGGGATGTTAAAAATGTCAGGGGTTGTGACTGTTTTAAAATTGGCTTTGCTTGTCTGAAAATTACTTAGGCAATCCCTCGTTGGACAAGTAGGATAGTCTTCCATGATCAGTATTCCTGTGAATCCGCGGGTGGTTGTGGAGCCCTATTCTTGATCTGCATCTTCTCCCACAGTGAGGGCATTGGTTTCCAGGTGGAAGGCGGTCTCAGTCGGGGTTGGCTTGACGCACCTTCCTCCTGGCACATTTCTCTCTTTCACCCTCCATTCGCGCCTCTTCAAATTCTGCAGCACTGCTGGTCACAGCTGACCTCCAGCTGGAGCGCTTAAGGGACAGGGCTTCCCAGTTCTCTATGTCTATGCCAGAGATTTTAAGGTTGGCTTTGAGCTCATCTTTGAATCTCTTTTCCTGCCCACCAACATTCCATTTTCTGTTCTTGAGTTCGGAGAAGAGCAACTGCTTTGGGAGACGGTGGTCGGGCATCCGAACAATGTCGCCGGTCCAGTGGAGTTGATGGCTGAGGACCATCACTTCAATGCTGGTGGTCTTTGCTTCTTCCAGCACGCTGACATTTGTCCACTTGTCTTCCTAAGAGATTTGCAGGAAGAAGCAAAGACCACCAGCACTGAAGCGATGGTCCTCCGCCATCAACTCCGCTGGACCGGCCACGTTGTCCGGATGCCTGACTACCGTCTCCCAAAGCAGTTGCTCTTCTCCGAACTCAAGAACGGAAAACGGAATGTTGGAGGACAGGAAAAGAGATTTAAAGAAGGGCTCAAAGCCAACCTTAAAAACTCTGGCATAGACACTGAGAACTGGGAAGCCCTGGCCTGTGAGTGCTCCAGCTGGAGGTCAGCTGTGACCCGCAGTGCTGCAGTATTTGATCTGGCATGAATGGAGGGCGAAATAGAGAAACATGCCAAGAGGAAGACGCATCAAGCCAACCCCGACCAGGACCACCTTCCACCTGGAAACCAATGCCCTCACTGTGGGAGACAATGCAGATCAAGAATAGGGCTCCATAGTCACCTACAGACCCACCCTGGAGGATTATCCTACTCGGACAACGAGGGATCGCCTAAATGAGTAAGTAAGTAGCTAACTCAGTAGTGTTGCTTCTAGGGTCTCCCATGTCAGACAGGGTTTTATGGAAGATCCAGTCTAAATTTACCAAACACCAACTGGTGGCAGCCGTACTGGAGGGTAACACTGGCAGAGACTCTCTCACAGACAATGGCAATGGCACCATATCCAACCCTTATGAGTACTATTAGATATGGTGCTATCCTTTTGGAAAGTCTTTTATTGCAAAAAGTCTATAATGGGGCAATCTAAAATGAAACAAAGGATAATGCCAGATAAGGCTCCTACATCAAATGGTACTCAATTTGCTACTGTGGAAGAGCAGAAGACAATTGGAAGTATTGCTGGGGCTATTAATGTAACTGGACACAAAATGAAAGGGCATTTAGCTATTGATGTGCTTAGAGGCAAAAGCAACATCTGAAGCTGCATAGCAGCATATATCATGGGAACACCATAATATAACCATAATCCAAATATGTGATCCAAGTGTAATGGCAGAATAAGAGGAAATTGAAAGATTGCATGATGGAGTCTGGGAAGAAATTGATCACTCGCCTAAACAGAAATCGTTAATAATAGGTTAATGGAGAGGAAAAGTAGGAAAGAGTAAAAACCTGGCTCTTTGAGCAAGCTTTTGGAGTCTTAGTATAACCAGATGAACACAGTATTATGAAATAACGAACACGGAACGGCCTAAACTATGCAAAAAGATAAGGAGTCTACATGAAGCCGCTGGGGGAGATCATCCGGAGTTTCGGGGTACGGTGTCATCTGTACGCGGATGATGTCCAACTCTGTCACTCCTTCCCACCTGCTACTAAGGAGGCTGTCGAGGTCCTGAACCGGTGCTTGGCCGCTGTGACGGTCTGGATGAGGGCGAACAAATTGAAATTGAATCCAGACAAGACAGAGGTACTCCTGGTCAGTCGCAAGGCCGAACAGGGCATAGGGTTACAGCCTGTGTTGGATGGGGCCACACTCCCCCTGAAGACGCAGGTTCGCAGCTTGGGTGTGACCCTGGACTCATCGCTGAGCCTGAAACCCCAGGTTTCGGCGGTGACCAGGGGAGCATTTGCACAGCTAAAGCTTGTGCGCCAGCTGCGCCCGTACCTTGGGAAGTCTGACTTGGCCACGGTAGTCCACGCTCTGGTTACATCCCGTTTAGACTACTGCAACGCTCTCTACGTGGGGTTGCCTTTGAAGACAGCTCGGAAGCTCCAACTAGTCCAACGCTCGGCAGCCATGTTTTTAACAGGAGTGGAGCGCAGGGAGCATACAACCCCCCTGTTGCGCCAACTCCACTGGCTACCAATCTGCTACTGGGCTGAATTCAAAGTGCTGGCGTTGGCCTTTAAAGCCCTAAATGGTTCCGGCCCAAGCTACCTATCTGACCGCATCTCTGCCTATGAACCCACCAGGACTTTGAGATCTTCCGGGGAGACCCTGCTCTCGATCCCGCCTGCTTCTCAAGCTCGGCTGGCGGGGACAAGAGATAGGGCCTTCTCGGTGGTGGCTCCTCGGCTGTGGAACGCCCTTCCTACGGACATTAGACTAGCACCATCTCTAATGGTATTCCGCAAAAAGGTGAAGACCTGGATGTTTGTGCAGGCGTTTGAGTAATTTAGTGCAATCTGGTAATGGAACATAGGAATGGAACAATGGACGACGAACCTGGACTACGCTTGGATGATGAGAAGATTGGGTACGGTTGTTTTTTGTAATAATTGTGCATTGTAATTGCTTATTGGTAATTTATGGATAATGTGTTAAGTCAATTGTTATATGTTGTATGGAACCACTGCTGTTTCTACTGTTTTTACTGTTTGTGAACCGCTGTGAGTCGCCTTCGGGCTTGAGATACAGCGGTATATAAGCAAAGTAAATAAATAAATAAACTGGAAGACATTAATGATTATAGTTTAATTGATTTTTATATGGTTTTTATTATGTGCTTTAACTGTTTTAATTGATGTGTGTGTGTTGTGGCATCTAATTGTTGCCAGTCTATAAGTCTGAGTTGCTTTTGGGCTGAGAAGGGCTGGGTAGAAGTGCTGTAAATAAATAAACAAATAATAAACACTGAATGTGAGAAGCGTGGATCAGGAACCTAGACATGATAAAACAAGAAATGGAGTATGTAAACACAGCAATATTTGGGGTGAGTGAGCTAAAGTGCACAAGAGCAAAGTCAGATAATCGCACAGTGTCTTACTCAGAAAATGAAAATCGAACAAGAAACGGGGTGGCATTACTAGTGAGGAGAGATGTAGCAAAATCAGTCAATGCAAAGATTGATTGAATCAAACCCATCAATATAATCATAATCCACATATGTGATCCAAATATAATGGCAGAATAAAAGGAAATGGAAAGATTGCATGGTGGATTCCGGGAGGAAACTGATCACTGACCTAAACAGGAATGGTTAATAATAGGTTAATAATAGGTTAATAATAGGTCAGAGGAATGGAAAAGTAGGAAACAGAACAGAATAGAAAACAGTATTAAAATGTAGCCTAGTATATGAAGATCAACTAGGAAGAAATAATAATAATCAAACAAAATTTTAGATTTGAAAAAAGGATTGGCCCTTAAATCTTAACGACGAAGAAGAGACAAGACGGGAAACATGCACTCATATATATATATATGGACTATAAAGAAACAATTGGTGGTGTAGAGATGAAGAATGGAAACAACAACTCCCCCCTTTTCCTCCTTTCTTTCCTTTTTCTTCTTCTTTCCTTGCCATGCCCTACTTCCCCTTAAACAAGTTTTTTTCCCCCTAAAATATATTTTTTCTTTTTTCCCTCTCTCTCTCCCTATTTTGGACTACCCTTACTTTCATTCCCCACTTTCTACTTCCTTCTCTTTTTAAGCATTGTAAAGTAAACACTTAATAAAAATATTTACAAAACAAAGAAAAGAAAATGTGGCCTAAGATCAAGAAATGAAGCAGAAAAGTGACTGAATTTTGCAAGACCCAGGCCTCTTCCACACTGTGACGGCACGAGTGGCGCCACCTATATGTAGAACTGTAAGTTGCAGGATTTGAACTGTTGTATCACGCCTGATTTTGCCTTTTTACCCTGTAAATGTATAGTTGGATTGATTGGTTTTTATAGCTGTCAATCAATGTTGTTTACACCAGTTGAATTGCTTTTCCTGCTCAATTGTTTGACCCCATCTCTTCCTTGAGAGCAGGACAGTGTTTCCTTTTCCATTCCACCATCAAACTTTCCATTAGATGGATGTGAGAGAGAGACTTGGCTCTGAAGCCCTTGATTAAGTTACCTCTCAGCACCAATTCTGAGGTTCTTACCCTTGAGACTTATGCTTCGTGTTCAGATCAACCTGGACGACGTTGAGAAGTCTCAAGCGCCTTCAAACCAGTCCTTTGGCACCAGAGAAAGGCTTTGTGTCTTCAAACATAGGCCATTTGGACTGGGGTTGTGGATTGCTCTGGCATTCACAGCCATTGAGAAAGAGCGACCTGGAAAAGCTTTTCAGCTGCAAAACTCCTTGGACCCAAGACAACCAGAGACTGTAATGTATATTTTCCTTTACCCCTTTGAAACTTCCAGCTTATTGCCTTAAAGGGATAACTCTTTGTGAACAATAAAACCTATTTTGAGTTATCTACAGTGTTTTGGTCCTTGGGAGTTCCAGTTTTCCTAAAGGAGGGCAAGAAGCAATCCCCTAGGGAAAGATGTCACGTCCATGCCTCTTTCACTAAGAGTTATAGCCCCCAGGCGCGACGGCACATGTTTTGAACTGAATATATGGCAGTGTGGACTCAGATAACCCAGTTCAAAGCAGATCCCGTGAGATTTTCTGCCTTGATATGCAGGGTTGTATGGTTTGTGGAAGAGCCCCAATACTTTGTTCACCAGAAACACATTTTTCAAACAAACAAAGAAGTGGCTGTACACATGAACATCACCTGGTCGCCTATATAGAACTTAAATGCACTGCATCATTGCAAGCAGAAGATAGAGAAGCTCCATTCTCTCTGCGATAACAGAGCAGGAATGACTACTATTAAAAAAATAAAGGAAAGCTGAATAAGAACATGAAACCACTATTGTGCCAAAGTACAACCTGAAGAACATCCCTGTATAATTTAAACATAATGTAACAATAAATGTCCACTAAGGATGACAGGAGCCCCCGGTGGCGCAGTGGGTTAAAGCACTGAGCTGCTGAGCTTGTTGATCGAAAGGTCGCAGGTTCGATTCCGGGGAGCGGCGTGAGCTTCCGCTGTCAGCCCTAGCTTCTGCCAACCTAGCAGTTCGAAAACATGCAAATGTGAGTAGATCAATAGGTACCGCTCCGGCGGGAAGGTAACGGCGCTCCATGCAGTCATGCCAGCCACATGACCTTGGAGGTGTCTACGGACAACGCTGGCTCTTCGGCTTAGAAATGGAGATGAGCACCACACCCCAGAGTCAGACATGACTGGACTTAATGTCAGGGGATACCTTTACCTTTACCTTTTACCTAAGGATGACAGATGAAATCCTCGTGCAGTTAAGGACAGATGAGAAGCAAAAGGAGAAGGTGAGAGAAATACAATCAGAACCATGAATACTACTGGTTCATGATTTGTGCACAGTGACAAGGAGAACGACTATAATAATTAATGCAGAGAAATAAACAATGACAATGAAAAAGAAAAAAAAAGAGATCTCTTAATGAGATCTGAGATATCAAAGCAAATTTAAACCTAGAGTAGGATTCAGCCAAGCGGGGGGCACACTGCATGATGAAGAAGAAATATAAAGACCATGGAAGCATTATCCTGAAGAACTAGGTAAAAGAAAAGTAAAAACCACAGCTTAATACATGGAAGAACTATTTAAAAATGAACCTACAATTTTAGAAAGTGAAATGGAAGCTGCACTCGGAGCATTTGGGAGAAATGGAGCAGATGGTATATGACTAGATCTGCTTCAGGCTACAGAGTCGGAATCTACTCTACTTCCATGTAAAATTTGTCAACAAATATGAAAAACAAAAGAATTGCCAGCAGATTGAGAACCTTATTACACATTCCAGCCCCCAAGAAAGAAGACATTAGGGATTGCAGCAAACAGGACAATTGTATCAATTTCCCATGAAAGCAAAGTAATGCTCAAAATTATTTTTTAGGATATAAGAAGCTACTTTTATAATATACTAGTGGTCCCCTGCCATGAGTTGCTGTGGCCCAGTCTGGTGATCTGGAAAATAAAGTAATGAGAACATGTTGGTTTCTAATATATGTAATGTCTTTATGCTTGTGGGTAAATAGTATTTCTTGCTGTTTCTTTGCCAGTGTTGATGTGGAGATTGTCTATTCTTCTTTAGGGGTCCCTTTCAAATCTATGATACTGCATCTGTCATATTCATATGTGTGTGTGTGTGAATGGCTGGATGGCCCTTTGTCAGGAGGGCTTTGATTTTGTTTTCTTGCCCTGGTGAAGGGAGTTGGACTAGATGGCCTTAAGGCATTTCTCAACCTGGGAAGTCAAGACCCTGGGGGAGGGGGGTCACCAGGGGTTGTCAGAAGGGTCACCAAAGACCACCAGAATACACAGTATTTTCTGTTGCTCATGGGGGTTCTGTGTGGGATGTTTGGCCCAATTCCATTGTTGGTGGGGAATGATCTTTGATTGTAAGTGAACTATAAATCCCAGCAACTACAACTCCCAAATATCAAGATTCTATTTCCCCCAAACTCCATCTGTGTTCACATTTGGGCATATTGAGTATACCTGTCAAGTTTGGCCAGATCTACCAATGTTCACATTTGGGCATATTGAGTATTCGTGTAGAGTTTGGTCCAGATCCATCATTGTTTGAGTCCACAGTGCTCTCTATCTGTAGGTGAACTACAACTCCAAAACTCAAGGTCAATGCCCACCAAACCCTTCCAGTGTTTTCTGTTGGTCAGGGGAGTCCTGTGTGCCACGTTTGGTTCAATTCCATCATTGATGGACTTCAGAATGCTCTTTGATTATAGGTGAACGATAGAATTGAACCAAACTTGGCACACAGTTCTCCCATGCCCAACAGAAAATACTGGAAAAGTTTGGTGGGCAGTGTCCTTTGGTTTTGGAGTTGTAGTTCACCTACATCCAGAGATCTTACTTACTTAGGCGATCCCTCGCTTTCCGAGGATGATTGTCTTCCAATATTCTTGTGGGTCCGTATGTGGCTGTGGAGCCCTATTCTTGCTCTGCATCTTCTTCCGCAGTAAGGGCATTGGTTTCCAGGTGGAAGGCGGTCCCGGTCGTGGTTGGCTTGACGCGCCTTCCTCTTGGCACATTTCTCTTTTCCACCCTCCACTCGTGCCTCCTCAAATTCTGCAGCACTGCTGGTCACAGCTGACCTCCAGCTGGAGCGGTCAAGGGCCAGGGCTTCCCAGTTCTCAGTGTCTATGCCAGAGTTTTTAAGGTTGGCTTTGAGCCCATCTTTAAATCTCTTTTCCTGTCCACCAACATTCCGTTTTCCGTTCTTGAGTTCGGAGTAGAGCAGCTGCTTTGGGAGACGGTGGTTGGGCATCCGGACAACATGGCCAGTCCAGCGGAGTTGGTGGCGGAGGACCATCGCTTCAATGCTGGTGGTCTTTGCTTCTTCCAGCACGCTGACGTTTGTCCGCTTGTCTTCCCAAGAGATTTGCAGGATTTTCCGGAGGCAGCGCTGATGGAATCGTGATGGAATCGTGATGATGGAATCGTGATGCATGTGATGTCTGTAGACAGTCCACGTCTCACAGGCATAGAGCAGGGTTGGGAGGACAATAGCTTTATAAACAAGCACCTTGGTATCACTGGGGACTCAAACAATGATGGATCTGGACCAAACTCTACACGAATACTCAATATGCTCAAATGTGAACATTGGTGGACACAATCACAGAGCATTCTGAACCCCGCCAATTTTAGAATTGGGCCAAACCTCCCACACAGAATCCCCATGAGGGCAGGAGACGTGGCAGGAGACGGCTAGTTGCTAATACATTTTTGTTTTAATAGTATTTGTTTTTAATGGAATTATGTTGTTATTAGTCAGCTTGGGTGGCCTTTTGTTGAGATGGATTGAACGAGCGAGCTATAAATTTAAAAAAATTAAGTATGTGTGTGTGTACCCATTTATTTATTTTTTGTCGTATGAAAAGGCAAAATGTGAGTGGGAAGGGAATGAAAGGCTGCTAATAAACCTGGCTGGAGCCCAGAGCAGTCCAGCCTAATTCATGTACATACATTTAACAAGCAAACTCATTGATAAGCAAGCCACCTGATGCTTGCACAGCAGAAAAAGAAAACACCTGGCTCTGCCCGTGGCTTGATAAGGCAGTATCTTTAATCTCAACCTTCCCTTCCCTCCTCTCCGCGCTTCCCCTTCGCCTCAGATGACTGAAGTACACACTCGGCGAGACCCTCTGCTCCAGCCACACTGGTAATAGTGACAAAGCTTTGATGTCGCCCTCATTCAACAGAATGTTGTTTAGTTCAAAGCAAAGAACAGAGGCGCTTCTTTGCTTTTAAATTATTAGCTCCCTAAGTCTTCTGTAATGATATAGTTTGACTGAAGTGTGCAGTTTATTAACTACATAAAGACGATATTATTAGAGCGGAGAAAGGCAGCTGAAAGTTTTGCCTTTCAGTTCAACAGCAGGGGTTTTAAATACTTTGATCTCAATCAATGCTAAATGTCTTTGTACGAGAGAGGGAGAGAGAGCAGTTGAAATTACCTTTGGCACTGAGGCTGCATCAATTATTTAGCTCTTTTTCTTACAAATTAAAGTCTTCTTCAACTTTTAGCCTAATTTCTTCCTCAGCTAACCGCCCCCCACCCTCGGTTCTCTACAAAACGGAAGAGTGTTTTGCTCGATGTGCTAATAATGCCCAGGCTGACCTTTCCAAAATTTTGGCCCTATGCCGTTGGGGAAAGTCTAGCATTAGCAACAAGATGGTTGACATTAGTTAATTGGCTGTTTGGCCCAATAATGACCAAACACATGTCCCTGAAGGACAGGCTACATTTCTCTGAATTTTATTTTGGCCTTTCCCTCAAAGCCCACCATGTCTCTCCCCTGTCAACATCTCACATCTTAGGAGCCCCCGGTGGCGCAGTGGGTTAAAGCACTGTGCCGGCAGGACTGAAGACCAACAGGTCGCAGGTTCGAATCCGGGGAGAGGCGGATGAGCTCCCTCTATTAGCTCCAGCTCCTCATGCGGGGACATGAGAGAAGCCTCCCACAAGGATGATAAAACATCAAAAATCATCCAGGCATCCCCTGGGCAACGTCCTTGCAGATGGCTAATTCTCTCACAACAGGAGCGGTTGCTCCTGACACGACAAAAAAAAAATCTCACATCTTTCAAGACCCAGTCACAATATTCTGTACAAATATTTGCATGAGGCAATCGGCATTTTCTGTGCAGAAAATAATATTTTGTCAGAGTTTCTTGACATGAAATAATGGTGGTTGAGGAGTTGGACATTTTTAGATTATTGTATTTTCAAATGTATTCTCCTCTGCTCTTTATTGTTGTGTGCCTTCAAGTCAACTGTAACTTTCATTAACCATTAAATCAGTGGTTCCCAACCTGTGGTCAAGGTTACAACAACATCTGTTATAGAACTCCAGTATGCTGATGACAACGTCGTCTGTGCACATTCAGAAGAATACCTACAAGCCAGTCTAAATACCTTCGCAGAAGCATACGAGAGGCTCGGCCTGTCATTAAACATTGAGAAACCCAAAGTGCTCTTCCAGCAGTCACCAGCCAACCCCTCTCCAATGCCAGAAATACAGCATATGTTGTTGGACTGCAATGTTTGTCAACCCATCAGCAGAGCAATGGCACAGATGCTGGGAGTTCTAGTCCAGCAACACCTGGAGGGTCACACTTTCTTTACCTCTTTGTTCTGCATGTCAATACCACTGGAGATGGCAAGCTGTTTAACCTCAGCAGACTGAAACCCAAAACCAAGGTTACAACAACATTTTTATAGAACTCCAGTATGCAGATGATGTCATCTGTGTGCATTAAGAAGACCTACAAGCCACTCTAAACCCCTTCACAGAAGCATACGAGAAGCTCGGCCTGTCATTAAACATCGGGAAAACCAAAGTGCTCTTCCAGCAGTCACTAGCCAATCCCTCTCCAATGCCAGAAATACAACTTAATGGTGTAACATTAGAAAATATTGACCATTTCGGCTACCTTGGCAGCCACCTTTCCACAAAAGTCAACATCGCCTGAGCTCTGTGAGTGCAGCATTTTTCCGAATGAAGCAGAGAATGTTTGAGGACCAGGACATCCATAGGGATACTAAGGTGCTTGTTTATAAAGCTATTGTCCTCCCAACCTTGCTATACGCCTGCGAGACGTGGACAGTCTACAGACATCACATGCAACTCCAAGAACGATTCCATCAGCGCTGCCTCCGGAAAATCCTACAAATCTCTTGGGAAGATAAGCGGACAAATGTCAGCATGCTGGAAGAAGCAAAGACCACCAGCACTGAAGTGATGGTGCTCCGCCATCAATTCCACTGGATCGGCCACATTATCCGGACGAGTGTGGAGAAGAGCAAACTACAGACCACCTGCTGCAATGCAACCTGAGCCCTGCTACATGCACAATGGAGGACCTTCTTTCAGCAACACCAGAAGCACTCCAAGTGGCCAGATACTGGTCAAAGGACATTTAATCAACTACCAAGCCTGCAAACTCTGTGTCTTTTATATGTTTGTTTGTTTGTTCTATCAAAAATGTAATACAACTGTTCGGTTGCCTGACAGATAAATAAATTATTATTATTATTATTATTATTATTATTATGGTAATATATGGTAATGGTAATATATAGTGTATGCTCTTGTCTCTCTCTCACACACACAAACACATCCTCATTTTTGCCTTGAATCCGAACAATTTGCTGTTATAATAAAACAAAAAATGTGTCATATTATCATTATCATTGTTATAACATGTCTTAGTTTAACATGAACAACATGGCTTACTGTGCCACGACAATACAAAATGAGCAGTCATTAGTAGGTCTTAACATTCCCTGCTAGTCTAACTATCAAGTTAAAATGTACGTTAAACTCTGGTTTACTAAAAGGAGAGCAAGCATAGTAAATACATTAACAAAATTGTAGAGTTCCAAAAAACTAACCAGGCAGGAAAGATTCTTCTAGGATACAGTCAATGCGCTTAAAGAGTTATGATGAAACCTGTAAGTGATGGGGCTGAATTCTAAGGACAAGAAAGGAAACAGGCCGAAAGACATCTCAATATTTTTTTTTGAATTTGGAAAGACCTGTGCATCTAAGATCATTATTTATAACCTGGATGGTTTGATGATGGATGGCTCTCATTGATTGTTCCCATGCTTTCAACAAGCCTGATTTATCAGCCCAACTGTAGGTGATTATACCTGCTGACTCAGGGAAAGGGAAAAAAATTAGTCATTTTAAGTAGGTCACATCCTGATAGTCTCAAAGGCTCCTTATTATCCAACTTTCCCTTCTTCTGTCAAGTTCTCCCACGGGCAGATCACTTCTTTTGCAGAGTCTTTGTAAGCCCAGTGACCGTTTTCTTGCTCCTCTTCTGAGTCTATGGGGTAAATTTTGTTCTCCAGAGGAATGTCCATTTTTATTTGGAAGAAGAAGCTAGGATGCAAAAGAAAATTCATCACAATTCAGGTATTTTTCAGTAAATATAAGGCACGACACAAGCAAGGATTTTGGCTATGATCTTTTCTGTTGTGGAAACATCAAATAAGACAATACAATTAATATAAATATAAATCACATATAAAAAAGTAACACGCAAGGATTTAAAAACCTATGGCCGGGCCAAATGTAATAGTTTAAAATTTAAAAAATAAACGCTGGGCATGAACAGAGGTAGGGTGTATCTGGTAAGAGAGTTTTAAAAGAAATAAAGGGAGAGCAACCCAACGAGTAATTAAAGTGCTTCTGAGGACATTTTGCTGGGGATTATTTTCTTATTCGGGGAAGGTGATGAGGAGATATTGGAAATATAGATATTGATTTATGTATAAATTGTATGTACTTTATAAGCACTGGAATGTATAGAAAAATCAGGCTCTCTCTGTATAGAAAGAATGCTAGCACACAAGCAAGCTGCTATCCAGGCACAGCAAGAGAGGGGCTGAAGAGGGGGCATGTTATCTATACATTCCAGGAGAGAGATAAGCCCGTCCTAGTGGCAACAGACTGGTAAACTAGGCTCTAAAAGGAGCCCCCTCTCCCTCCTGACAGGTCAAAGTTAGGCCCCTTGACTGATGGATGTAAGCTGCTGCTAGAAAGAAATACATAGAGACATGCCTTTTGCATGTTGGAAGGTAGAACTTGATATTTGTATGATGCTAAGATGACGCAGTGAATGATGTCAATGTATATAGATGCATGTTCTTTGTTTGCTTGCATTTGGAGACTATAAAAGCCACAGTCAATGCCTATATCATTGCTCTGGTGCTTTTGGACAGGACTCCTCACCAGAGTCCCAGCTGGAAATAAAATCCGTTCTTTTGAGACCTCCGGACCTCTCTTTGTCTCTTTTCCTGAAACCTTCTCCCTGCCATTTCAAAGGCACACTGGGCAGGCCCATAGCCAGGATTTCAATTGGGGGGGAGTGAGGTTTTTTCAGGAAGGGGGGTTTGGGGGTGCTGAGTTTCGGGGGGGCTGAGTCTGAGTGAAAGAGGGTCTACCCTAGCAAACCTTTTGTATCGTTACCCCAATACCCCCAAGCATATGGGATATATTGAGTATGGTGATCAGATCATGATATGAATAAACAACAGTTTAAATAATGCACCAGTAAGGCCTTTTCGCGAACCACCATGAGAATTTCGGGGGGGGGGGCTCAAGCCCCCCCTCCTGGCTACATGCCTGTGGAACAGCCACCTATGATAACTCTCAAAGCGAAACGTAAGAGAACAACCGACACAATACTCACTTAGATAGTTTTTTGGACTTCTGTTGCAATGGTTGGCTCAGAGCATCTAGTGGTTGCACTTTCGCATGACTCATTGCAGGACACTTGGGAGAAAGTGTTGCAAACACAGGTGAGTTCAAGCAGCCCCGCTTCAAGAACCTGCTGAGGGACAAGGCCATCCGGGACTTGGGCAGCAGCTTGCTCTCACAACTCACCACATCCTGGGAGCTGTGGCAGGGTCCTGGCTCAGAATCCATTGAGATCTCATTCCTTTCTGTAAGGGAAGGGAAGGGACTGCGGCTAGTCCCATTGGCATGCCAGGCCCTATTCATTCCAGAGGTGCTGTTTTCAGCTACACTAAGAGATGACAAGTGGTTAGTGCTGTTTGGCAGAGTAATGTGTCCAGGGCATGGGGGAGGATGACCACTCAGAACATGACAGGAAATAGGAAGAATACTGGGACAATCAGAAACACCAGTGTAAACAGTCAGGCGGTGAACTGGAGCAGTAAACTGGCATAGCTGCAGGAAAGAAAAAGAGAGCGTTTATAGCACAGCAACTTGCATGGGAATACCTTGGGAGAAAGGGATTCCCTAGCACTTGGCCACCTCACTGTTTGGGCTATCTCAACTTTGGATAATGTCCTATAATGCTTCCTACTTATTCCCATCCCTCCTAAGCCACGACAGTTACGTACATTTTCTAAAGTGAGCATTCTACATCTGTAGAGAGAGATATAAAACTTTAAAAAGTATCACTGCTGCATTTATTCATCCACACCGAACAAAATATGTTCACTTTGGGCATTTTCTAGGTCTTCCAGCATTACTCGATGACATTCTCGGGGGAAAAGTCCTTATTTCAATAGGGTTTACTATTATCTGCATCTTAGGGAACATACCACCCCTCTGTTATGTCAGCTCCATTGGCTGCCGATCCGAGCACAATTCAAAGTGCTGGTTTTGACCTACAAAACCCAATATGGCTCCAGCCCAGCGTACCTGTCCGAACGCATCTCCTTCTACGTCCCACCTCAGAGTTTAAGATCATCTGGGGAGGCCCTGCTCTCGGCCCCACCTCTATCACAAGTGAGGTTGGTGAGGACGAGGAGCAGGGCCTTCTCAATGGTGGCCCCTCGCCTGTGGAATTCGCTTCCTGGGGAAATTAGGTCATCAACATCCCTCCTCTCTTTTAGAAGGAAACTAAAAACATGGATATGGGACCAGGCCTTTGGGTAATCTGGCAGACAGACAGTGACGACTAGAATTGGATAGGATTATGACAATGCTGAATGAATTTACGGATTTTGAGCTTGGCGAACGTTGATCACTAGATTGGTTTTTATTAGTTGTATTGTATAACTGGATTGTTTTTAATTATTTTATAATTGTTGCTGCTATGTATTTTATCTTACTATGCGTATCGCTGGCATCGAATTGTGCCTTTTGTAAGCCACCCTGAGTCCCCCTTCGGGGGTTGAGAAGGGCAGGGTAGAAATGCTCGAAATAATAATAATAATAATAATAATAATAATTCGTTTGTCTAAGAACTCAGACAACCAATCTCTCTTTTCAACATCAAGGTAGATGTTAATTAATCCCTTCCTGTAGCAAATTCTTTCCCACCAATTCTCAAAGTATAATACTGTACGTTACTTTCAACTGTACAAACTGCTTTTTTTTTTGGCCTATGTATAGAAAATTCATAGGGATTGTAGACTCCCATAAAGCCTTTTGAGGTATTCAGTGACTGGGACGATCGAGGAATTCATTCTTTGTAGATTGACCTGATGTGTACCTCCTAGACAAATAATAGATGTTGTTATATTATAGGTTGAGCATCCCCTATCCAGAAATCTGAAATTGTCCATATGGATGGCTAAGATAGTGACACTTTTGGAATAATGTTCATTACACTGTACACAAACTTTGTTTCTCACACATTATTTTTTAAATTGTGGATAAAATTACCTTCCGGTTTGTGTATAAGGTACATGGGAACAATTAATGCTTTGTGTTGTTGAAGGCTTTCATGGCTGGAATTGCTGGGTTGCTGTGATTTTTTTGGGCTGCACATCCATGGCCATACAGCCCGAAAAACTCACAGCAACTCAATTAATGCATTCCATATTTCCTACCTCTAAGGAATCTCATTACATATGTATATGCAGATATAGGTATCTCAAAACACAAAATACAAATTCAAAACACTTCTGGTCCCAAGTATTTCAAATATGAGATATTCAAACTGTATTCTTTGTGCTTGAAATATTACAATTGGTTTTGTATTTTATGTTATTTTATTTTCTGATAATCTGTTGTGTTTTTGTGTTATATTGTGTTTTCTGTATTGATGGGTGTGGCCTCATGTAGGCCGCTCCGAGTCCACTTTTGGGGAGATGGTGGTGGGGTATAAATAAAGATTATTATTATTATTATTATTATTATTATTAAACAATTGGTTCCTTTTTATATTTTAGGCTACTTTAAGGATCATAGAAATATCATTTTGACAGAAAAGATGCCTATGTGTGATAGAGGGATAATTCAGGAATGAACTGAGAGATTTGAACAACCTTTGGTGTATATATCAGATTTCTATAGCACAAGGGGAAACGGGATTAATTTGAACAAGTGCGCCAAAATGAGAAATGGAAGAAACAAGAGGCTGGGGATTTACTTTTTTTTAAGCCTATCTTAAATAATGCCCTAATTAACATAATATGTAATTCATAAGATAGTTATTAGATGCCTACTGCAATATAAGGTTTATTAGAAATGCTCTACTGGAGTATTGACAAACTTGACAAAAATAATTTATTCCAGGGAATAGGCTTTTAATAGGATGGCTATGTATGTAAAACATGTACATGACTTCCATTTAAGGAAATCATGTGAGGCTTATTTCAGAATTATATTAGGTTTGCAAAAGAAGCACAGTATGACGTGCAATATAAAGCTTTAAGAAAATGAAATGTGTACATTGTTTTGCTACGGCAGTACAATGTTTGCATTCGCATGCTGTAATTGGAAATAATACTTCCTGCCTTCCTAGAAGAAAGAATGTGCAGTGATTAGGTTACTTACAGAGATGCTGATATTAGTTTATGAGCCACCGGATACTTAACTGTGAATTTATTATGAACTCTTAAAATATAAGCTTGGCAGATGATAAAAAATATGCAGCTTCTGGGTGAACATAACAATGATTTCACTACACAAATGCTGCATTACAAGTGTATGTTATTGATACTCAAGTCTCAGTAATAAGCATTTAGCTCATAGTTTCCAATTCCAGCATTGCCATTAAAGAAGGTTGGTAGCTGTCTCAAGCAACTGATTTGGGGAGCCATGAAAGAGGCAGAAAACTTGTTAGCAATTGCATTGGTTATTATTCTATTATTACTAACACTATGTAACAAAAAAAAATGGTTCCTGGTTTGAAAGTGTAACTTCCTGATTAATCGTGTAGTACTTACTTTGAAAGTAGTTGTTATACTCCAGAAACTTTGTGTTTGTGGCTGAAGGTAGTACGATTATTTCCGTCAGCCGAGGCAGTTTGTTTGTAATTTTCCTTAATGAAAATATGCAATTTTTCACCTTTCACTATGCGGACTGCAACGTTTTTGCAGCTTAATAAAAAAAAATCCATGTTTTTATGATATAACCAATTAGGAAATAACATTTATAACCCAGAAACTAAAATTGTGTTACATTTTAGGGAAAACTGCTTGTCGGATTTTATGCATCACATGCCAAAACACCTTTGCTGGCTTTGAGTGCTGTCTTCCTTGATTTGGATTCATGCTTGACAGCATCTGTCTCAGGCAGCAAGATGTCTTTGACCATCCCTGATAGTTAATGTCATAATCAGAGAATCCCTAGTGTCCTGAAACAATCTATCACATTTAGGCACTATTCACTGGTTCCTGGCAAATGTATATTTGGACAAGAGCTTGCTTAAAAGCCACATCCGTCCTTCCCCAAGTGGTACATTTATTTATTTATTTGTTTGTTTGTTTGTTTAAGGTATTTTTACCCCGCCCTTCTCAACCCCCCAGAGGGGACTCAGGGCAGCTTCCAGCCGGCACATATTCAATGCCTACAATTAAACACAATAAAATACATCAGGAGTAGCACAGATTGTGGTGCTACTACTGCTATATGCCTGTGAAACGTGGACTATCTACAGATGTCACATGCAACTCCTGGAACGATTCCATCAGCGCTGCCTCCGGAAAATCCTGCAAATCTCTTGGGAAGACAAGCGGACAAATGTCAGCGTGCTGGAAGAAGCAAAGACCGCCAGCATTGAAGCGATGGTCCTCTGCCATCAACTCCGCTGGGCCAACCACATTGTCCAAATGCCTGACCACCATCTCCCAAAGCAGTTGCTCTACTCTGAAGTTAAGAACAGAAAACGGAACGTTGGTGGACAGGAAAAGAGATTTAAAGATGGCCTCAAAGCCAACCTTAAAATCTCTGGCATAGACACTGAGAACTGGGAAGCCCTGGCCCTTGAGTGCTCCAGCTGGAGGTCAGCTGTGACCAGCAGTGCTGCAGAATTCGAGGAGGCACGATTGGAGGGTGAAAGAGAGAAACATGCCAGGAGGAAGGCACGTCAAGCCAACCCCAACCGGGACCGCCTTCCACCTGGAAACCAATGCCTTCACTGTGGGAGAAGATGCGGGTCAAGAATAAGGCTCCACAGCCACCTACGAATCCACAAGGAAACCCATCATGGAAGACCATCTTACTCGTCCAATGAGGGATCGCCTAAGTAAGTAAGTAAGTAAGTAAGTAAGTAAGATGAAACAATATCCTACCCTGGTGTCTAAGTGTCCAGTTCATCCTTCCCTTCATTCATTGTTGGCAATGAAAAACATTGGTCATTGTTCAGAGAACGCTGTAGCATAATGTGACTCTTGATATGTATGTTTGGAGTCAGTTTTGTATTTCCAGTGCCTTTCTATATAAAGAAGGACCAAGATTTTCTGCATGGAGGTGTGTATACAAAACTGAAGAGCCTCAGCAGATTTATCACAAGGAGCTCAAGGTCTGAAACGCATCAAGAAAATATGGCTAGGAGGTCAGAAATACTTTGGAGAATATACCTTGGCTTATGCCAGAAAAATTGGTAGTGGTCCATAACAGTGAAAGGATGAAAGCCCAAGGCATAGACCAGGAATGCGACTGCAGGAATAGTGCCTTTTAGACTAGTGCAATTTGGCTGGAGGGTGATTCATTTTTGGTATCCAAATTTCGTTGGGTACCCAAATCTGTTTTTGGGAGCCTCCCAAAAATCAGCTAATGGAAAAATCTGGTTTTGGCTAGGCAGATGAAAGATCCTGCCCATTAGTGGCAATGGGGAACTTACAAGGCTCCCCATTCTATTCCTGGGGCCCTTTCGTTTTTTTCCATTCAAGGGAGTCTCAGTTTGAGCAATGAGGTTATGGAAGCATGTGCTGTATGCTCCCAAATAGAAGGGGAGAAGCCATGCTCGGCAACCACATGGGCCATTTCAGGCAAAAAAACAAAAACAAAACATGGCAGTTACAGCCAGCTAATCAAGCCAAATTGGCCGAAGGGAATCAACCAAACCGAATCCGAAAGAGTAGAATGATACTTTTTCTACTTTTTTTCCAATTCAAGGATAAGCCATTTATCAGAAACTGAGGGAGTATTGGGGAGGAGTATTGGGGCAATCACCACATGTCTCATTTTCCTCCAAACATAAGAATGGGGTGGGCAGTCCCGTCCTTATGCCAGGAGGGCAACCTGAGGATGACCTAGGCACTGCCTCGTTCCCACCTAGTCCCACCCTTGTCCAGGCCCTCTCCCTCAAGGGCCCATCCTACCCAGCATGTGCCTGGCTGCCCTCCCGGCCTGGCCCACAATGTGTCCCCAAGGCAAAAAAGTTTGTCCATGCCTGATCTACAGAAGCAGGATGTTAATTTAGCGGTGGGGATACTGCAGTCCTGCAAATGTTGTTGAATTACAACTCCCAGTATTTTTCACCACTGCTTGTGCTAGCTAGGGCTGTTGAGATATGTGGCCCAACAACACCTGGAGAGGAGTACCATTTCCATTCCAATTTAATTCCTTGATGCACTATAAAATCCAGGCCAGAATCTTGTTTTTTTTTCTGAAAAATTGTCAATTACTAACTTGTGCCCTACCTTGCTTTTTGTTTTGCAATGTATTCCAATTAAGATGCGTTATATGTTTCGTTGTTATTTGTATATAATGATATGCACAATGATGTGCAAAATAAAAAAAAAAGCATTCAGGGAATGAGAAACATTCAGGCATAAATATATAAGAAAATGAGAAAGTATAAGATATGCTATATGTTTCATTGTTATTTGTATATAATGATATGCACAATGATGTGCAAGATAAAAAAACAGCATTCAGGGAATGAGAAACATTCACATATAAATATATAAGAAAATGAGAAAGTATAAGATATGTTATATGTTTCGTTGTTATTTGTATATAATGATATGCACAATGATGTGCAAAATAAAAAAAACAGCATTCAGGGAATGAGAAACATTCACACATAAATATATAGGAAAATGAAAAAGTATATTTTAAACCAGGAAAAGCAAAATACTCGGTTTATTTTTATATTTTTAAATTGTACTTAATGTTTCTGTGCATGCAGCTGTAAATTAATGTTGTTTTCTTGAACACTGTTTCCACTTTGCATATCACTTTGTATGTAAATGGATTTGGATCAATCCCAATTAAATCAAAGATAGAATAGTTAAAATTTCTCCCTAGTGAAAATTGTGTATGCTTGGTTGCAGAAAAACGTCAAAAGAGGGAGCCTGGCAGAATTAATTTACCTTATTCTTGTGTTTCCTTTCTTTGTATGCCTTGTCCTTTGGGCACACAATAGTATGTGTTGATGCAGTCCAAGGTGTTCTACTCAAAAACACAGTTCTGGGAAGAAAGGATTCCACTTTGAATTGCAACCTCTCTTCGCTATCTCTTGCAGATGGTGAATATTAAAGCAACAATTGTTTTGAGGAAAGGAATAACTTTTTCCCTTTTCCTTCTTAGTGATTAAGCCAAGAAATAGCAAAAGCAGAGTCAAACCTGCTGATTTAGCTATCCTGCTGGTGTGATGAAAACAAATGTGAGAAGACACAAAGACAAATGTGAGCAATTGGCTGCAGGGGGAGGTGAATTCATTAATAACATTGATCAAGTTAGAGGAAATAATGGAATATCACAAGGCACGTTGATGTAAGCCAGCAGGGAATGATGTTTGACGTGTATCCAAGGGTAATGCAAAAATTTTGACAATCCACACTGTGAGAGAAGTGTAATAATTTTAGTATTTGGAGGCGGTGATGTATGGTTAAAAAATCATACGCATTTTGTTTCTATGGTTTGATTTACTTTCAAGTCATAATTATTCTGAATTATGTATATCGGTTAAACTGCTACAAACATGATAGAAGATAAAGTTCAGTTCTGTGGCTAAGATCAATATAGGGGTTACATAGCATACAATAGCTGCATAGCTCTGTTGTGGGTGAATTGCATTGTTGGCATACCACTGTGCAAGCAATTACATAACTTGGGTCATGTTGATCTATGATCCCATTGTGCAGTGGTCAATAGCTGTCTCCACCCAACTCCATCCCAGTTCAAAGCATGCATTTATGGAATGCCTTGAAAAGTGAGGCCTCCTGTGTGGTGGTTAAGCCTGTGGGATTCCACTTGCGTCATTCTTATCAGGATGCAGCCCTAATAAAGGCTACATACATAGGCATATGTCACCAATAATCATCTAGCCCAGTGGTTCCCAACCTTTGGTCCTCCAGATGTTTTGGACTTTAGTTCCCACAATTCCTAACAGTTGGTAAGGTGGCTGGGATTTCTGAAAGTTGAAGTCCCAAACAACTGGATGACTAAAGGCTGAGAATCAGTGCTCTGGCCTGTATATAATTTAAACATGGTATTAGTTTCATCAATTGTCCCTGATTTCTTGTGTTTTGAGGAAATAATCACAGAATTATAGTGTTGGAAGATGCCACTAGGGCCATCCAGTCCAACCCCCTATCATGCAGGAGTACACAATCCTCCATAGCATAATCACTTCATCTAGTCCAGTGGTTCTCAGATGTTTTTGGCCTACAACTCCCAGAAATCCCAGCACGTTTACCAGCTGTTAGGATTTCTGGGAGTTGAAGGCCAAAAACATCTAGGGACCCAAGGTTGAGAACCACTGATCTAGCCTGTCTCACTCTAGGTCAGGGGTTCTCAACCTTTTTTCTGACCAGGGACCACTTTGATCAGGGACCACTCTCCAACATTAGTACCAATAGGGTTACGAATCGGTTTTTGGTCAACTTTAGATTCGGTTTGGTTATTTGGGGTGCTGATTCAGAAAATTGCATTGGGTAGACCACATCAGCTCTTGTTTCTGATACAGAACATACACCATCTAGTAGTCACCATCTGCTTGCCCACAGAAAAACATATTTAATAATCTAGAGCTGATGTGGTCTATCCAATGCAATTTTCTGAATCAACACCCCAAATAACCCCAGGAACAGGGCTAAAAACAAAGACAGTAAGAAAAAAAAATGGTTGGGCTGTGTTATTATCCATGTGTCTCGTGGACCTGATTTTTGGTCTCGTGGCCCAGCCCACAGGTTGGGAACCACTGCTCTAGATCATACTATTATAAAGTATCTATATCCTTTTTATTTTTTTCTCATAAGGTGAATTAGGAGGGCTGTGAGTTTAAGTGCCAATTGATTAACATATTCAACAGCAGTTCAGACTATGGAAGTCCGCCTGACAATGAAAGCCTTCTTCTGAAATACTTCTCCAGATACGGCCATTTGGTGAAATGAGGCAATTGGCTTTGATCTGGAGCCATTAATAATTTTATTTATTTGGGCATCCCGTTGTATATATAATAGAAAAGTGAGTCACAAATAAGTACATATATACATACATTGAATTAAGTAATGAAAAATGTATAGCCAAAGCCAAGAGATCAGTTCCATCAATCAGGAACAGGATGGCTTTGTCTTGTAGGGCCAAGGAGTTTACTTTTTGGCTGCTGAACGGCAGTTGTTCCATCGTGAAAGAGAAGGACATTTAGGCCACCACACTATAGGAAACAAATTCAAGTGCCCTCTTGTTCTTATACACTAGTTTACTATACGACTATCTTTGCCTGGAATAGGACTGTGAGGTAGAGATGCACAGACTGATATGCTTAAATTTTGTTCCTTTCAAGAAGGATACATGCTGATACATGTATCTGAACGTATCTCCCCTTACGAACCACTGAGGACTTTAAGATCATCTGGGGAGGCCCTGCTCTCGGTCCCAAGCACATTTGGCAGGGACGAGAGACGGGGCCTTCTCAGTGGTGGCCCCTCGGCTATGGAATGCCCTCCCTAGGGAAATCAGATCTGCTCCCTCCCTCTTGACGTTTCGGAGGCAAGTTAAAACGTGGCTGTTCGAGCAAGCGTTTACAAATACAGAGTAGCCAATATAGGAAATCGAATGAACTGACAATGGAATTGGACAATGCTTGAGAATAATGAGACGCTGATGATGTTGCATTTATTGTTTTTGTGATGTCTTATACTGTTTAATGTTTTTTATCTATTATGTTTTATGTATACAGATTTGTTGGAAACCGCCTTGAGTCGCCAATTGGCTGAGAAAGATGGTATACAAATACAATAAATAAATGCATATTTAGAAGAAAGTTCCATTAAGCTCAAGGGGACTTACTTCTAATTCAAGGTGAACAGGATCTGATTATGTGTACCTAGGGTAAGGATTTAAAATGAAGGTCTTCTGGAAAATATTAGGCACTGTAATTGCTACAAATGTAGCTAGTAGAAGAACCTAGTTAAACCATTCAACTACATTTTTAGAAAAAGGTATCTTATGATCAAAACAAGCAGCAAGATGTAATGCTGACACATTAAGTAGATGTCTACTTAATTTGGATCTTTTCTTCAACTATGGTTGTTGGAGCGCTCTTTTTCAAGCTTTTCCCTTTACAGATTCTCATTTGTACTGTTCATTCACCAGTATTTTTGTCAAAAAAGAAAGCCGAGCCAAACCAAAATGATAAAGGCACAAGCACGAACAAAATAAAGACATGTGGGAAGCAGACAAAGACATGACAGACAAGCAAAATGATAGTTTCACTTTCTAGTTTTATTCAACCAGAGGGAATAAAAGAAAGAAAATGTGACAAATCTGGGTGGCGAAGAAAAAAAGAGCAGCAATCTGAAATTCCAGCGGAAGACCATTGCTTTTTTGGTTAACATGATGCGAAGCCTTGAGCATTTAACAGAAAATGGAAATAAAAGCAATGACTTCATACATATGCATTGACATTGTTTTGTACAGGTGGAAGACAGGATGACATCAGAAATCAGCAATAGGCATACAGTTTTGTTGTTTCCTTAGGTTTCAGAAGTACATTCAAGGGCACCCTACATTCCAGGCTTTAGGATCTTAGCTGAACTGAGAATGGGACCTAAAATTTACCCAGGACTATCCTGCTGTGATGCATTGCAGGAGGAAGTCAACAGTGGTGAGCAAATGGTCTTTCAAAGCAGTTCTGGGACTGGTGAATTTTGCCATGGGGCAGCAGAACCAAAGGGAAGCAAACAAGCCCATCCATGAGTTGGGTGATCTTGGGAGGAGGCACTTGGAGGTTGAATTCTCATACTTCCAAGGGAAAAAAACTCACAATTGGAAGATGAATTTGGCTTTGCTTCTTCCATCAGCCAAGGAAGCAGTTGCTGAAGGGTTTCCTTAACCCAGTGGTTCTCAACCTGGGGTCCCCAGATGTTTTTGGCCTACAACTCCCAGGAATCCTAACAATTGGTAATCTAGCTGGGATTTCTGAGAGTTGTAGGCCAAAAACATCTGGGGACCCCAGGTTGAGAACCACTGCCTTAACCCATCCATGCAAGCAAGAACACTCAACTCCAATATAAAGTTGACATGGGATTGAAGAACTAGGTCACTGCTCTATAGCTGAGGCAAGAATTGCTGGTTTATTCAGCACTGTAGTTTGTAGACTGCAAGGCCCCCAGAATACAATTTAAATACTACTGCTTTAGTCTGTTCTATGGCCCCATGTTGGTCATGATAAACTGAGAGTCGGAATATTTTAATGACCAAATCTCCATAACTGAGAGTTGAATGGAGCTCTGCTGTCACTCTTAAATTCACATTTTCTCATGGCCTCTTGATGATGGTATTCTAAATTTGCTACCATCCTTTTGTTTCCTGAAGTTATTCTGGTATCTTGCAAGGAATGATAAAATGTAGGGACAAAAGAGCATGCCGGGGAACAGATGAATCAAATGAAAGGTACGAAGTGTACAGCTGAACTAACCTCATGGAAAAAAATAGGTTGGGTTGTGTAAGCCTACTGTGAATTTATATGATTCCAGTCCTGTTGCTCATAAGCAGATCCTGGAAAATTTCACTTAATTCCTGGCCTAGAGTTACTTTATGTTGACCATTTTAGTAAAACTGATTCTGTGGTTGTTGTTTTTTGGAGTAAGATTTGATGTCCTCCAGATTCAGTTCATGATAGAGGCAAAAAGGGTATTTGTTTTAACACTTTCAGTTAGATCCAGAGGAGTTTGTTGATTTTTATCAACCACATGTGAGTCGCAGATACATGTAAAACTACTATGTACAATGGATTATTCACAATACATACTGTCTGTACTTACTGACAATATACAGGGTTAGTCAAAATGTATAGGCCAATCTGCCATTCAATTGAATGGCAGATTGGCCTATGCATTTTGACTAACCCTGTATATCTAGAAAACGAAAAATGTCAGCTTGGAAGACTCTGGTTCTAATCAATACCTCTAGAACATGTTTAAAGCTTATAAAGCTACGCAACTAAAATATGTATAAAATGAAGATTCTGCTAAACACAGGCTACTGCCTCAGAACAAAATGCTCTTTGCATGACAGATCATTCAGATAGGTCTTCTTCTGCTATCAAGGTCTTCCATGTCCTTGCTGATACATTGGTATATACAATCAGTGCTCCACATTTGTGAATTTTTTACAGATTTGATTAGTAGTTCTGATTAAAATATTCTCCATCTGTGAATCTAGGGTTAAGATCTGCCAGAAGCTGACACAGAGTCATTCTGTAAGGCATCTTCCAACTGTGGTCCTCCAGCTGTTTGGGCCTTCAAGTTCCAGAATTCCTGACAATTGAATGAACTTGTTAGGGCTTCTGGGAGTTGGAGGCCCAAACAGCTGGAGGGACGCAGTTTGAGGATGCCTGCTGTAAGATCTAAAGATCTCTCAGGCTCAGTGGTTCTCAACCTGTGGTCCCCAAGTCTAAAACTCCCTGAAATCCCAGCCAGTTTACCAGCTGTTAGAATTTCTGGGAGTTGAAGCCAAAACATCTGGAGACCCTTAGATTGAGAACCACTGCTCTAAGCGGTTGTTCTCTTTAGGCATCTGTAGGTCATCTAGCCTAATTCTATAGTCAACTTTTCTAGGTCATCCAGTGCAGTTCTATGGTAAACTTCTGGAAGCCAACCATTAAATCATACTGGAGGACCTAGAACAGAGCTTTCCAAACATTTTTAGACATGTATGACTTAATGTCACATTAACTCAGTTTTACTAGCAAACTGTAGGTTAAACCAACCCTTATAAGAGATATATCAATTTTGTACTAACAAAACCTATGAGGACACAACCTTTCATTCATATATTTTTAAGAATATATGATCTGGAAGATTATAACTTTACTGATTCAAGAATAGGTAAGTTCTTCAAAAGTTCTATTTGGTATCTGAACAGTTATGGCCAGTAGGTGCTTTGGCCAATATATATTAAAAAATCACTGATATTAAATACTTCAAAAAACATTTCCAAGATTTTTGTCATCTCTCATTGCATTTGTGCTACACGCAAACACCCTGCAGCTGACACACTCATATGTCACAACACACAGCTTGGAAAGCTCTAACTGAGGGCCCTTCCACACAGCCCTATATCCCAGAATATCAAGGGTGATAATCACGGAGTGTGAACTCAGATGACCCAGTTCAAAGCAGATATTGTGGGGTTTCTGCCTTGATATTCTGGGGCCTTTCCACATATATATATGTGGAAAGGCCCCTAAAGATTTCTAGAAAAGTGTTCTCCCAAGATAAAACAAAATAACATTTTTAATTAGCTTTTTTCACTTTTCGGGAAGGTCCTATGTCCCTAATCCCAGTGACTATGAAGCACTGACTGTATATCCAAGGCCTGTATATGCATTGAGACATGAGTAAAGCTCGGCCAGTTTGTTATAAGCTAGTTATGCATCTTCTAGTCAACACAAACAGGTTGTCTCTTCAAATTATTTCACCATCAGTTTTAGGGAAAGACTTTATGACTATTATGAGAGAATCTCTTCTTGTACTCCCCGACTTTGTATTTACAATACCATAACAATATCATTACCAAATTCATGGATGACACAACAGTGGTGGGGCTTATCTACCCTAGAAACCTTTAAAAAGAACCTTAAAACCTGGCTCTTCTGCTGCGCCTTTGGTGAATAGGTGCACAATATGACACTACTGCTCCCCTCAACGCTTCTGTCACTGGAGTATATGCCCCCCCCCCCAATGGGAACGTTTGGTTCCACAACCCTGTGATTTTTATGAGCTCCCTCTTGCAAATAACTTGCTCCTCTTCTTATCTCATTCAAGTTTTTTAACATTTTATCCTGCGCATGTGGCCCGCCCACTGTCACTGTAATTGTGTTTATTGTAATGTTATATTCTTAAGGTATTCCTATAACACACTCCTGCCAGTTGATACTCACACACTGCTGAAATGAATCAGCAGATGCTCAGAAGATGGAAATGTATGTCTCACACACACATCGGAGCTAGTGTACCGCATAACAATTAGTCTGAAATAATTGTAACTTTTTTTCTTCCTATCTTATATACTTTAACATTGTTTAGAATGTCTACTGCCGTTGCATTTATTCTGAAAGGGGAAATACTTTGCTCTTGGTTAAATAATCTAATTTTGAATACGACAAGATGGTTAAAAGGCCATGAATGGGGGAGCAATGGATACAGACTCTGAAGCATGCGTCCTGCCTGAAAGATCCCCCATTCGACACTATGTGAGGAATATTGTGAGCATTTCACCATCCCTCTTCTGATGGGGAATGAATTGTTCAGCAATATAGCCCATTGCACATTTTTCTTCACTCCTTTACCTCCGTTACTTCCAAAAAGGCTGCCGGTTGCCATGGCACCTAGTCTTTTGGATTTATATATATATATTTCAGATCCAGGAGGGATGTTTCAGGCAGTTTACAGACAACATTGCTCCCCTGGCTTGTAAAAAACGAAACAAAAACCCGAGGCCATTTGATACTGGAGAAATCAAGTCTCACAAGGAGGGTCTTTTTTTACCATCTGGGTTTCTGCGCTTCTATGGGCAACTGGGATGCAGGGTTCTGGTTGCCGTGGCAACCGCATGCTGCAGAGAGAGGAGGGGGGTGTTTGGAGAGGCGGTGTTGCTCACCAATGGTGAAGCACCACTGACACCTGCAGGCAGAAGGGGGAATTGCAAGCCCCACTCTCCATCAGTAGGGAAGTGCAATCAAGTGCAATCAAGTGGAACACATCTCACCACACTAAAACAGTGGATGTGGCTCTTAATGAGACATGCCGCATTATCACGGGGTGTCTGCGCTCTACACCACTGGAGAAATTTTTGTCATTTGGGAATTGTAGTTGCTGGGATTTATAGTTAACCTACAATCAAAGAGCATTCTGAACTCCACCAATGACGGAATTGAACCAAATATGGCACACAGAACTCCCACGACAAACAGTGATTGGTTGGGGGTGGGAGCGCCAAAATACTGTTTGCTTACCGTTGAAAATGGGGGACATGAGAGAAGCCTCTGGACCGTTCTCTGACCTACAAGAAGCACTGCCTGAACATCAAACAAAAAGTGGGTGCTAGAAACAATACCATACGAAAGCTGACTGGCACAACCTGGGGATCACAACCAGATACAGTGAAGACATCTGCCCTTGCGCTATGCTACTCTGCTGCTGAGTATGCATGCCCAGTATGGAACACATCTCACCACACTAAAACAGTGGATGTGGCTCTTAATGAGACATGCCGCATTATCACGGGGTGTCTGCGCTCTACACCACTGGAGAAATTACACTGCTTAGCCAGTATTGCACCACCTGACATCTGCCGGGAAGTAGCAGCCAATAGAGAAAGGACCAAGGCAGAGACATCTCCAGCTCATCCCCTGTTTGGGTATCAGCCAGCACATCAACGACTTAAATCTAGAAATAGTTTTCTAAGATCTACAGAGACACTCGCTGGAACACCTCAGCAAGCGAGAGTCCAAAAGTGGCAGGCTCAAACCCAGAACCTCAACAAATGGCTGATACCAAATGAGAGACTCCCCCCTGGGCACACAGAGGACTGGGCGACTTGGAAGGCGCTGAACAGACTGCGTTCTGGCACCACGAGATGCAGAGCCAACCTTCAGAAATGGGGCTAGAAAGGGGAATCCTTGACATGCGAATGTGGAGAAGAGCAAACTACAGACCACCTGCTGCAGTGCAACCTGAGCCCTCCACATGCACAATGGAAGACCTTCTTGCAGCAACACCAGAAGCACTCCAAGTGGCCAGATACTGGTCAAAGGACGTTTAATCAACTACCAAACTCATAAATTTTGTATTTTGTCTGTTTGTTTGCTTTGTTCTGTTAGAAATGTAATATAATTTGTCTGATTGTCCTGACACGACAAATAAATAATCAATTGCAATTGGATGATCATCATCAAGCTTGCAATTCCCCCTTTGAGGTTGCCTTGCCCATCCCATAATGAATGTGCTTTGTAACATCTGGGCTCTACTTAGCAGGCGCGTCCGGTTTGAGCTGGCTCCTACGGTCCAGCTTGCTCATAACCTGGGTGATGTCCACATTGGCCGCTGCTTCCTTCGCCTTGGCTTCCTCCTCCTGTTGCCTCAAGATGATGGGGCTGGGGCTGGAGCGGAGGTTTTTGGGGAAAAATGGGTTGCCGGAGCTGAAAGGAAACAGGAAGGCAAGAGAGAGAGAGGAGAGAGAGAAACACAAGAGGGTTACTGTGCTTGACAGTGAAAGCAGGCAAATAGATCTGGAGGTGGCTGGAGAGGCAGCCGGCAGCGTAGGCGCTTTGAGAACCACTTCCAACCTGCTGTGCGCTGATGGATTAATCGCTGCCTGTTTACAAAACCAATTACCCTGGAATAACATTCTCTAAACCCATTGATTTGTTTACACAGGCAAGAGGAATCAAAGAGTGGGATCAAATTGAGAGCGAGGCAGCAACTGCTCGTAAATTCAGGTTTACCATCTCATCTCTCTTTTATCCTAAAGGAACCTATTTGTACCGTGATGTTTGCACATCAGTATTTGTTGCTTACCACAGGGTTGCCATGTTAGCCTCCTGTCCCAAAAACAGCTCAGAGATCACTTTCATCTTAGAGATGAAAAAGTTCTGGGATTTGTAGTTTGTATTAGAGAGAGGGTTGTCTAAGGGTGCATCTACACCGTTGGATAAAGGTGGTTTGACACCACTTTAATAACAACAACAACAACAACAACAACAACAACAACAACAACAACAACAACATTGGAACTTGTGCCACAAATACTATCTGCCTGCAACAAAGAACTGGTGGGATCACAAGCTGGAAAAAGTTACAGAGAATGTAACTCCTCTGAGACTTCCGAATTCAGACAGACAGAGTTATGGAGTACAACACTCCTGACCTCACAATCGTGTTAAAAACTTCAGCTCCCACAATTCCTAACAGCTGTTAAAGCTGGCTGGGATTTCTGGGAGTTGAAGTCCAAAACACCTGGAGGACCAAAGATTGGGAACCACTGGTGTAGATGCACCGTTTGACTAAATTTTAAATTCCCCCATTTTTTTTTCATGTCAGGGGTGACTTGAGAAACTGCAAGTCACTTCTGACTCACAAAGACTGACTATATTGTTATTGATTAAAAATACTGCCTCATTTCATAGCACAATCCTATGACTGCCTACTCAGAAGTGAGGAGAGAGATGGATGAGTGATTAACCTTTCTCTCTCTCTGTGTGTGTGTGTGTGTGTGTATACACACACACAGAGAGAGAAAAAGGTTAATCAAACATCCATCTCTCTGTAAAAATCTCAATCATATCTAATTAACACAGAACTAAATAACCTGGAATTAAGGTGGTCACAGATAATAGTTTAAAGGCTTCTTCAACTGTCTGCTACAGAATTGGCCTTTTTTTTCCCTGTCACAGACATTTAAGTGTAATGAGACAAGCGGACAAATGTCAGCATGCTGGAAGAAGCAAAGACTACCAGCATTGAAGCGATGGTCCTCTGCCATCAACTCAGCTGGACTGGCCATGTTGTCTGGATGCCCGACCACCGTCTCCCAAAGCAGTTGCTCTACTCCAAACTCAAGAACAGAAAATGGAATGTTGGTGGGCAGGAAAAGAGATTTAAAGATGGGCTCAAAGCCAACCTTAAAAACTCTGGCATAGACACTGAGGACTGGGAAGCCCTGGCCCTTGAGCTCTCCAGTTGGAGGTCAGATGTGACCAGCAGTGCTGCAGAATTTGAAGAGGCACGAATGGAGGGCGAAAGAGAGAAACGTGCCAAGAGGAAGGTGCATCAAGCCAACCCCAACCGGGACCGCCTTCCACCTGGAAACCAATGCCCTCACTGTGGGATGCAGATCAAGAATAGGGCTCCACAGTCACCTACGGACCCACTGCCAGAACACCGAACTTGGAGGACCATCATCCTCGGACTACAAGGGATTGCCTAAGTGAAGTAAGTAAACCAGAATCTCAACAGTCAAGGACATATACAGAGGAAGCCCTAAACTGCCCATAGCTCCCAATATTTCCCATTTACATGTTTAAGCATAGCTACCATTCATGCCTTGTGTGCTTAGTGGAAGGAACACAGATTTTGGCACAGCAAAGCCAACTGACACATAAAATATGAACCAGCCTGAAAAATAGCTGGATAAAAGCACTCAAGCTTGTAGAGTATTTCAAACACAGACTTAATCCGATTTCTCCAAAATCTGGCTTTGATTAAACTGTGGCAGTTTTCTGTCTAGACAAATCTTACACAGATTTACTTTGAACTCTCCTTAGCTCAGACAGATCCAAGACTCGTGTTCCCAAGAGGGATCCAAATGTTATCAATAGCTGATGAGAACCATCTCTAGTCCAGCCAAATATTCAGATGGGCTTTTTAACCTCTAAAGTCATCTTGATTGACATTGACTATTTAATCGCTGTGATGAAGATGACAGTACTTTCCTCCATTGGCGTGTCTACACAGTCAGCAATAGATCTGTGCCTTTAGAACAAATAGGGGAATTGTCAGAGTTGGAAAAGTTCATATGGGAAATGGGGTGTGGGCTGCCGTTTCAAATCTCATCCCCTGAACTAACCTTGAAAGGCATCATTATTTCCTAGTGTGCCTCTACACTGTAGAATTCACATACACCACTTTAACTGCCATGGCTCAATGCTGTGGAATCCTGGGAGTTGTCGTTTTTCAAGGTGTTTATCCTTCTCTGCCAAAGATTGCTAGTGCCTCACCAAACTACAACTCCCATGATCCCATCACATTGACCCATGGCAGTTCAAGTGGCAACAAACTGCATTAATTCTACAGCGTAGATGCACCCTTAACTAACCCTACAAATGCAGAGCCAGTGTGATGCAGTGGTTTGAGTAATGAACTCTGGAGACGTGGTTTCAATTCTCCACTCATCCCCCAACTCTGGCAGTCTTTAGGAGGAGCCTGAAAACGTGGCTGTTCCAGTGTGCCTTCCCAGAATAAGGAAAATTCCCAGCAATATGTCCTCAGAATGCACTTTACTACTGGTTTAGGATAGGCTGCACTTCCTCATCTCTCTTTTAAAACCCTCTACCAGATATATCCTACCTTGTTCATTCCCAGCGTTTTTTTTTTTTAATTTTTAAAGTATTACATTTGACCCGGCCATAGGTTTTTAAATCCTTGGGTGTTACTGTTTATTGGTTATTGTTTATATGTGATTTATATTAATTGTATTGTATTTATTGTTTTTGTTTATTGCTTTTTGTTTTATTGATGTGTTGTTGCGCTTGGCCTCATGTAAGCCGCTCTGAGTCCCTTGGCGAGATGGTGGCGGGGTATAAAAAAAGTATTATTATTAATTATTATTATTATTATTATTATAGAAACCCATTGGGTGATTGTAGAAAGGTCACACACTCTCACCCCAAAAAACCCTTTACCAGGCCAATTTAGATTTGATGCAGATGACCAAGACGGTTTTAAACTATATTTTAATATTGTGATAAATGTTTTTAATGTTTATATATGCTTATATGAATTCTTGTCTAGGCATTGAATGTTTGCCGTATATATGCTGTGCTCCGCCCAGAGTCCCCTTTGAGATTATAAGGGTGGAATATAAATGTTTTAATTAAATAAATAATCTTAGGATGACAATAACAGTTTGAAGTTTGAAATGTGTTATTTCCTGTTTAATTGTGTGGTACTTAGTTTGAAAATATTTGTTATACACCAGAAACTTTGTTTTATGGCTGCCACAAACTAAGTTGAATTGATTGAGACACGATGAGATATTCATAGCAATATATGCTGCAGGATGTCCCGCAAAAACAAAGTTTTTGTAGTTTAATAAACGTTTCCCATGATTTTTTATGATAGAACCAATTAGGAAATGACATTTAAAATCTAGGGCCTCTTCCACACAGCCCTATATCCCAGAATATCAAGGCGGAAAATCCCACATTAGCTGAATGTGGGTTCAAATAACCCAGTTCAAAGCAGATATTGTGGGATTTTCTGCCTTGATATTCTGGGATATAGGGCTGTGTGGAAAGGCCCCCAGGAACAAAAAGCATGTTTCTCACAGCCATATAACCCAGAATATCAAGTCTGAAAATCCCACAGTATGTGCTTTGAATTGGATTATGTCAGGGTCTTTCCACACAGCCCTATATTCCAGAATATCAAGGCAAAAAATCCCACAATATCTGCTTTGAACTGGGTTATCTGAGTCCATACTGCCATATATTCCAGTTCAAAGCAGAAAATGTGGGATTATTCAGCTGTGTTGAAGGGGCCATATTTGGAAACAATGTGAAGGCAAACAACAATATCACCCTTGGTGTGTAAGGCTCTTGAGAAAATACTCGCAACACTCATTGGGGGAAACCTTGCTGTCCTGACTGCTTTGTTCATGGTGTTGTCCACTTCTTTAGGGTTGCACTCAAATAAGATGTGCTGTAAGAGTGCGCAGAAATGCCATACAATTTATTACACCGGCCGACACACATTTTTGGTGCTTCAAATGTTAGCCCAATTTTTGGGTATATCTGTCCTGTTGATTCCAAAAACCTTTTCCCAATGATCAGTTCGAGTTCTTGAATTGCAGAAATATGGCATCTACCAGTCATCATCTGATGGCCCATAGGAAACCACAATAACCATATCTAAGAAACTATCCCATGCAATTGAATCAGCGCCCCACTTGGCAAGGTGCCTTTTCTGCTCAAATCCATTATTTTTGTCACTGCTACTTTTGGATGTCAATAATTCACCCTCCAAAGCCTTCACATTGGACTACTATGGGATGCTTTCCATGACAACCAACAGAACTACAAGGTACTGCTATTTCCATTCAGCTTTAAATACCTTGGAGAAGGGGGATTTGTATATTGGCAGTCTGTGGTTAAAGCAAAAGATGTTCCCACAAAGACCAATCTACTCCTTCCTGCACAGCTCGCTCCGAAAGTGGGTTAAAGTGTGTTTCGTTTCCTGATATTTTAAACTTAAGCCACTTTGAGTCTTCTTGTTGGAGTGGAAAACAGGGTATAAATAAACATAATAATAGGAAATAATAATAATAACAGAGATTCAGTTAAGACTTGCCATAAGTTGTTCACTTGTTTCCTGACATTTGGGGAAAACCGGTTGGTAGAAATAAGATAGGAATGTGTTCTTGGTACAAGACTGATAAGAGGAATCCTCTCACTTCTGCAGCAGTCTACCGTGTACCATGCAGCTGTGGACAAGTCTACATAGGGACCACGAAACGCAGCATTGCCCAAACACGAATCAAGGAACATGAATGGCACTGCAGACTACTTCAGCCAGAGAAGTCAGCCATAGCTGAGCACCTGATGAACCAACCTAGACACAGCATTTTATTTGAGAACACAGAAATGCTGGACCACACCAACAACCACCATGTCAGACTACACAGAGAAGCCATTGAACTCCACAAGTGTATGGACAATTTCAACAGAAAGGAGGAAACCATGAAAATGAACAAAATCTGGCTACCAGTATTAAAAAAAACTCTAAAATTAAAACAGCACAACAACAAAGAGGAATCAAAGGATATCTAATCACCTCTCAATTAAAATTTTGCTCCAGGCACTGTCAGGCCATTATATGCTAATCAAGGTGGTCAATTGAAACATTCACACCTAGCTCCAGCAGACAAGAGTCCTTTGTCCCACCCTGGTCTTTTTCCTAGTTCCAACAGACCTCACTACCTCTGAAGACGCTTGCCATAGATGCAGGTGAAACATCAGGAGAGAATGCCTCGGCCATATAGCCCAAAAAAACCTACAACAACACAAGACTGATTTTTTTTAGCACAAAATGCAACAATCTTCCACAAAAAGCATGTAACTAAAGCAAGTAGTGCTTTATTCACCAAAAAAAAAAAGCACTACAGTTGATGTTCATTTGATCAGTCTTTCCGACTCTTCGTGACCTCATGTACCAGCCCACGCCAGAGCTCCCTGTTGGCCATCACCACCCCCAGCTCCTTCAAGGTCAATCCAGTCACTTCAAGAATCCCATCCATCCATCTTGCCCTTGGTCAGCCCCTCTTCCTTTTTCCTTCCATTTTCTCCAGCATCATTGTCTTCTCTAAGCTTTCCTGTATCCTCATGATGTGGCCAAAGTACTTCAATTTTGTCTCTAACTACAGTACAGTCTGACTTATCCAACATAAACAGGCTGACAGAACGTTGGATAAGCAAAAATGTTGGATATTGGATAATAAAGAGGAATTAAGGAAAAGCCTATTAAACATCAAATTATGTTATGATTTTACAAATTAAGCACCAAAACATCATGTTTTACAACAAATCGACAGAAAAAGCAGTTCAATACTTAGTAATGTTATATAGCAATTACTGTGTTTACGAATTTAGCACCAAAACATTGCAATGTATGAAACAGCTGTGGATCCGGGAGGGAGGCAGACTGCATTGGATAATACAGAATGTTGGATGAGTGAAGGTTGGATAAGTGAGACTCTACTTATTTACAAATAATTTTCTGAAACATTTGGGGATGTATGAATGCCAATTGAGCATCACACAGAAATAGTCGTTTATTCCTCTTTACCTGTGAGAGTAAAGCAGTCAAATATGTATACCCCTAAGCCAGACTTCCCCCCCCCCCCAAAATGAAAGATGCACTTTGAATTATACAAACATCTAAATTGCATGCAATTCTACTTACTACAGCCTTGCTTTTCATTATTTGCGCCATCATTAAAGCAACTCCAAATAACCCATAATTAAATCCCCATTGACTTGCCTTCTTGGAGCTGCTTCTTGTGGTACAACTGCCTTGGACAACATTTCTTTGTATATGGGAGACTTTAAATAGCGACCATACGAATCCTACTGGGGAGAAGAAAAGGAAACTGGTAGTCATAGACTACAAGCATCCTAATTAAAATCATCTGTCCTTACAGTTGTTTAGGAGTCAAAGAGACTGGGACAGAGGGAAGAATAGAGTCTCACCCAGTAATACAAGAGAACATCTCTTTTTCACATTAAATATGTATGCATTATAGAAACCTGTGGCTTAATGAATGCTCATGTGGTTACAATTCACAACAATGCTGAGGCCAATTAAGTCATTTTCTCAGATGCCAAAGCATCCAATAAGTGCTGGGAAAATTCTGGTTCTAAAAGGGCTAAGTTTCCCAGTAGCCGTTTGCCTCTATTTCCCAAGTACAGGCTTTAATAAGACAGGCCTAAATCAAGCTGTCAATTGCAATTACTATAGAATCGCTTAATGAATGGTTAACATGGCAATCAATGGTTAACATGGTTTCAAATAAGAAGCTGTAATTGTCATCTGAAATGTCCTGTGGCCTGAATATTAAAGGTCTGTGGCTTGATATGGGAGCAGAAGCTATTGCTATGTAAATATATTTGCAGGGCACCTCCTATTATAATACTGTAGATGGAATTGCACTGAACAACTAAAGTTAGAATTATAGGATTGCAAGAGGCCTTAAGGGCCATCCAACACCATTCTTCCATGCAGAAAGATATAATCAAAGCACCCTCAACAGATGCCCATCCAGCCTCTGCTTAAAAACCTCTGCCACACTGGGGCAATGAATCAAGGCTGGGACTTTTATTCGGCGAAAGTTAAATACCAATTTTGGGGCAGAAAAGGGAGTGCGACTATTATGTATTGGCTATTATTATGCAGGAGCCCTGGTGGCACAGTGGGTTAAAGCGCTGAGCTGCTGAGTTTGTTGATGAAAAGATCGCAGGTTTGATTCCGGGGAGTGGCATGAGCTTCCGTTGTCAGCCCTAGCTTCTGCCAACCTAGCAGTTCGAAAACATGCAAATATAAGTAGATCAATAGGTACCACTCCAGCGGGAAGGTAGCGGCGCTCCATGCAGTCATGCCGGCCACATGAGCTTGGAGGGGTCTACAGAAAACGCCGGCTCTTCAGCTTAGAAATGGAGATGAGCACCACACCCCAGAGTCAGATACGACTGGACTTAATGTCAGGGGACAACCTTAACCTTACTATTATGCAATGAAATTCAAGTTTGCATTTCAAACAAGTTTGGCTAGGAAGTATAGAGAATAGCTGGAAAAGACAGTGTGGATTTATAAGCAAAACGACAAACCTTTTTCATAAGCATATAAATATGAGTCTGTGCAGCATCTAAAACATAGCGATGAGGGTGTTTGAGGCCTCTGACTGTGATGCCCATAGTAGTACCATCAATATTGATCCAGCGCCTTGCTCCTGGGGCCAGGAAGGTTCTGCAATTGAAAAATAATAAAGAAGAGGCTCTATGGCAAACCAAAATTGGGGTAGATTCTTCAGGTACTGAGGCAGATCAAAACATTCTTCCTCACCATTAGATTTTTAGATGAACTTGAAGATCCCGTCTACCTAAAAGCTCTTATCTGCCTCTATTGTGTCAAGTCCTATTTAATCTGTCAGTGTTGTTTCAAAAAGGTTAAAGGGCAATTACATTCTAGGGTGTCTACTGTCAGGATAATTGCAAATATTATATGTATGTTTTTCAATGTGTTAATAATGTGTATTCATATGTATTCCAAGATGGATTTAATGACTGATCCAGTTATTTTCAGCTGTGCGCTAGAATTGTAGTCACTAGAGGCAGTGAGAGTAAAGACCTTGGCTAAAGTTAGATAAGACTTTTCCTTTGCTCTGAGAAAAATAGGGAGTGTACCAGCTACAAGATAGATAAGACAGGAAGGCAGATGTTTCTTTGTCTGTGTGTTTAGTCCTGTACTTTGTCAGTCGCCATCTTTTCTCTCCATCATGTAGTCACATAAAGAAGATGCTTTCAGTAAAGTTTATGGTTTTGAAACCCAAGAAGTCTGCAGTGTGATAATTGATCTGGAAACCTCAAGTACTCTGTGCATGACCCAGGTGTCTCACTCTGACATCTACACTATAAAAGTAAAACTTTAAAGGCCATAGCTCAATGGTATTGAATCCTGGGATTTGTAGTTTGGTGATCTACCAGCACTCTTTAGCAGAGAAGGCAAAATACCTTGTAAAACTACAACTTACATCATTCCATAGCACAGACCCGTGGAGGTGTGAAATTGCATTAAGTCTACCATGTAAATGCCCCACTAGACTCCATGAGAGTGAAGGAGAATCTCTTGGAAACCAATTAGTAGGTTTAAAGATGCAAGTTGAGGTTTTCCAGGTTCCTCTTCTGCAACAAGGACTGAGGTTACTGCTCATTTATTAGCCTGTATACATTGTGGAAGATAGAAGCAACCAGGAAAAGGCTGATTGATAGATGGTGTTGTTGTTGTTCATTCATTCAGTCGTTTCCAACTCTTCGTGACCTCATGGACCAGCCCATGCCAGAACTCCCTGTTGGCCATCACTACCTCCAGCTCCTTCAAGGTCAATCCAGTCACTTCAAGGATGCCATCCATCCATCTTGCCCTTGGTCAGCCCTTCTTCCTTTTTCCTTCCTTTTCCCCCAGCAAAATTGTCTTTTCTAAGCTTTCCTTTTTTTCTCATGATGTGGCCAAAGTACTTCATCTTGGCTTCTCCTATCCTTCCCTCCAATGAGCAGTCGGGCTTTATTTCCTGAAGTGTGGACTGGTTGGATCTTCTCGCAGTCCAAGGCACTTTTCTCCAACACCACAGTTCAAGAGAGAGATCATCCGGAGTTTCGGGGTGCGGTGTCATCTGTACGCAGATGATGTCCAACTCTATCACTCCTTTCCACCTGCTACTAAGGAGGCTGTCGAGGTCCTGAACCAGTGCCTGGCCGCTGTAACGGTCTGGATGAAGGTGAACAAATTGAAATTGAATCCAGACAAGACAGAGGTACTCCTGGTCAGTTGCAAGGCTGAACAGGGCATAGGGTTACAGCCTGTGCTGGATGGGGTCGCACTCCCCCTGAAGGCGCAGGTTCGCAGCTTGGGTGTGATCCTGGATTCATCGCTGAGCCTGGAGCCCCAGGTCTCGGCAGTGACTAGGGGAGCATTTGCACAGCTAAGGCTCGTGCGCCAGCTGCGCCCGTACCTTGGGAAGTCTGACTTGGCCACGGTAGTCCACGCTCTGGTTACATCCCGTTTAGACTACTGCAACGCTCTCTACGTGGGGTTGCCCTTGAAGACGGCCCGGAAGCTTCAATTGGTCCAACGTGCGGCAGCCATGATACTAACACGAGCGGGACGCAGGGATCATACAACCCCCTTGTTGTACCAGCTCCACTGGCTGCCGATCTGCTACCGGGCTCAATTCAAGGTGCTGGCGTTGGCCTATAAAGCCCTAAACGGTTCCGGCCCAAGATACCTATCCGACCGCATCTCGACCTACGAGCCCACTAGGACTTTGAGATCTTCCAGGGAGGCCCTGCTCTCGATCCCGCCTGCTTCACAAGCACGGCTGGCAGGGACGAGAGATAGGGCCTTCTCGGGGGTGGCTCCTCGGCTGTGAAACACTCTTCCCGCGGACATTAGACTGGCTCCTTCCCTGATGATATTCCGCAGGAAATTAAAGACTTGGTTGTTCAAGAAGGCGTTCGAGCAAGAAGTGCAATGATTGGTAATGACTATAGGAATGGAACAACGGAAATGATACTGGATTGTGGCCTGGACAATGAGACGACGCTGAATGGTTTTCGTAGTAATGATGATGTTTTTGTATAATGCTGGATTGTGAATTGTTTTATACTGTGTCTTGAATTTTGTGGTTCCTATGTTGTACACCGCTGTGAGTCGCCCCTGGGCTGAGAACAGCGGTATATAAGCAAAGTAAATAAATAAATAAATAAATAAATAAATAAAAGCATCTATCTTCCTTTGCTCAGCCTTCCCTATAGTCCAGCTCTCACATCTGTAAGTGACTATGGGGAATACCATTGCTTTAAATATGCGGATCTTCGTTGCCAGTGTGATGTCTCTACCCTTCACCATTTTATCGAGATTGGACATTGCGCTCTTCCCAAGAAGTAAGCATCTCCTGATTTCCTGGCTGCAGTCTGTGTCTGCAGTAATCTTTGCACCTAGAAATACAAAGTCTGTCACGGCCTCCACGTTTTCTCCCTCTGTTTCCCAGTTATCAGTCATTCTTGTTGCCATAATCTTGGGGTTTTTTATATTTAGCTGCAACCCAGCTTTTACGTTTTCTTCTTTCACCTTGATTAGAAGGCTCCTCCTTGCTTTTGGCCAACAAGGTGGTGTCATCTGCATATTTAAGGTTGTTAATGTTTCTTCCAGCAATTTTCACCCCAGCCTTGCATTCCTCAAGCCCCACACATCGCATGATGTCTTCTGCATACAAGTTGAATAGTTTGGGTGAGAGTATACAACCCTGCCGTATGCCTTTCCCAATCTTGAACCAGTCTGTTGTTCCATGGTAGATGGTAGAAGTTGTAAATAATTTTTAGAAGGACAGTGTTCCAACATTTCCAGAAAAAAGTCTTGTATGGGCCTTGTGCTAACAAAAAACACAACTGTGAGACTAGATGGCTCCATATTGATAGGACAGTGAATTTGCGTGGTTTTAGTCCAACACTATTCAAGAGGATAAAACAGATCCTCAAAAACAGGTTCAGTGTCTTGAATAGCTCTTTTAGTATTTGGCACAGCTTCTACATGCCACTGACTTCCCTGTTGAAATACTATTTGGCAATCTTTTGAACATCTTTTGGCATTTTTAAAATAATGTTATTGGTGGTGGGGAGGTTGTACTTTTAGTGATTTTGTCATTGTAAAATTCATTTAAGGCCTTAGTGGGACATTGAAATACAAATACTTATATTATATAATGGGCTAATAATCTATTATCATCATAATATCAACTACATCTCAAATGATTTCAGCAGCTAGGTGAAGTTTGGGTAGTATCTATATAGCAATTTATTGGAATACTAGGGCTGATAGTGCTATGAAAGAATCTGGGAAACTCTGGAGATCCACTGCTGCAAGTCAAAGTAGAAAGCATTGTTATGTTTAAGTATAAGACAGCTTCCTATGTTTGCATATGCAATGTTCTTCAGCATTAATATTACCGTGGACACAATTTACTGACAAAAAGTATTCGGTCTCTTCTGTGGCTTTGACTGACATTTCAATCAGGCGTGACTCTGTGGTTAACTAAGCCTTACAGAGCTGCGGGAAAACTGCTAGAATTAATTCTAAGAAAATTTCTAACACTGCTGAATGCCATGACACTGTTTTCAATGTAAGTATGCTAGTGATTACTTTCTTAATAATTCACATGAGTCTTCACTTTGCCATGGCTTTTGCAAATATTTTGTGGCAGAGATATATATGAAATACATGAACCCTGTATCCAAATTGCATAGATCATCAGTGCTTTAAAAGCATCTCCAAGTAAAGTTTTACTCTGCCACTCATATTTTTAATACAAACAGCATTAAACAGATGGTTTGTAAAGGATAAGAGGAAGAATTTTCTAGCTCTATACTATGGCAGTATTGTCAAAAATTTGATTATTGGACCATGCCTCTTGACACCAAGGTCTGACTCTTTGCACAGCCAAAAAAACCCACTAAATAGCCTTAAACAAGTCACATACTATCAGCCTTAGGAAACCCTCTAATACAACGGCTTGAGGCCCCTTCCACGCAGCTGAATAAAATCCCACATTATCTGCTTTGACCTGGAATATATGGCAGTGTGGACTCAAATAACCCAGTTCAAAACAGATATTGTGTGATTGTCTGTCTTGATATTCTGGGTTATATCGTTGCATGGAAGGGCCATAAGAGTTGTCATTAGTCAAAAATAACTCTGAAGGAACACGGCAACAACAAATACTGTACTATACTCACTTGTAAATTTCTTCTGCTTTCTCTTTCACTTTAGATTGGTCCCCATACTTCAGATCCTCACAAGCTTCCCAGAAACCCAAATTCTCCCCTGAATTAAAAAGGAAAGAAAAATAATAACACATTATAAGAGATCTTATAAATAAATACGCAAAACAGAATTACTATCACTGTCAGTTGATCGAACGCAAAGGAAGACCTTGTTTAGTTTTCCAGGAGAGGGAAGATGAGTAGATGGAGATGCATCTTTTTGCACCATGTCATCTATGATCAGGTTACCAAATGATCTATACATAAAAGGTATGAATATACGTGTGTGTACATTTGTACCCCAAAATACTCCTATGTGGCTTGATGGATCAGGACCAAACTTGGCAAAATTACCCTTTACCCAACTTGTAAGGTTTCAACTACAAAATTCACCCCGTAGTTAAATCCTTCTTAAGGTTTCAACTACTTTTTAGGAGTAAGGGACCCAAAAAGAAAGAAAGAAAGAAAGAAAGACGCATATGCATACACATACTGCTCAGATGCAAACAGAAGAGGGTATTATCTAATATGAGGTGAAAAACACAGCTCTGAAGGCCATAGTTGGGACATTCACTCCATAAGGAAATAGGCAATTTAATGAAGATTTATATTTTGGAAGGTGTGTGCGTGCCAGCACTTTGCTCTGAGGCTAAGAGATTTCCAAGGAAAGGCTGGTCGGTGAAAAACAAAGGAAAGGAAAAAAGTTATGAGTGGAGGAGAGACAGAGAAAGAATGGCAGGCAAAGGAGGGGGAAAGAGAAAGGCAGGAAAGAAAGAAAAGGAAGGGAAGAGGAGGGAAGGTAGGGAGGAAGGAAGGGTAGGGGGAAAAGAAAGAAGAAAGAAAGAAGAAAAGAAAGAAAAGGGGGAAGACTTATGAAGGCAAGCAAGAAAAGAAAGGAAGATAGAATGGGACAAGGTGCAATAGGGAAAGGGAGGAAGGAAACTAAGCTACAAAGAAGATGCAAACCCATACAACACTGAGTATATATGCTAGTGAAGAATAAATGAGAGATCACATTTACTACTGACAAGTCACCAATCATTATGACATTTGTCACTTTAAATATCCTATACGTTCTGCACAGTTGTAAGGCGAACCATTCCTCAATTAAATCAGGTCAACATACAAGACTTAAATCAAGAAATAGTTTTCTAAGATCTATAGAGACACTCGCTGGAACACCTCAGCAAGCGAGAGTCCAAAAGTGGCAGGCTCAAACCTAGAACCTCAATCAACGGCTGATACCAAATGAGAGACTCCCCCCTGGGCACACAGAAAACTAGGCAACTTGGAAGGCTTGAACAGACTGCCCTCTGGTACCACAAGATGCAGAGCCAACCTTAATAAATCACTAACATACACAGGACTGAGGCTAGGTGCTTGGAGGGCTTCTCTCACCCTCCTTTAACCTGGCATGACTCTTTTGCTCTCCTCCTAGTTCTGCTAACTGACCACTCACTCCTCCTCCATTCTGGATTTTGTAAGAAAGCTCAGACATTTTAAAAACCTTCTCGGGCAGGAATTTTAGCTCTGAAAAAGAGAACATATCCTACAAAAGGAGGACAGATGGTAACCCTAAGCTATGATGTGCTGCTCTTTCTAGAATTTCCTTTTTGCACAAATATTAAAATATGAGAACCCTTTAATCTAGCCCCTTTATTTCATGCCCTACTTTTTAAAACATCCAGATAGACATAGAATGGAGGGGCTTTGTGTTTCTAAGCCCTTTTGATAAGGCACAAAGGAGTCTTTGTGGTTACAAATGTTATGTAGGCTTCTTCCCTACCAAGGCTATCTGTAAAAGCTATAATTGACAGAGTTATTCCCTTTATGTGAATGCGGTGTTACCTCTGATCACCTCACCCATTGCAAATGCTTTTCCACAAATTAAATTCATCTCAACTAGCCATATGTGATGGCAATGTCCTCTAGCACTAAAAAATCAATACTGAGAAAAAAGAAAAGAAGGGCAACATTTCGCACTCACCACTAAACTCTTTCTTCAGGAACAGCTGGAAGTTCTGGCGGCCTTTGGGATCCCGCATCAGCTCACTAAAATTGAGGGCCCATCTCTCCACTCGGGCTTTGGTGGGGACTTCCACCCTGCAAAAGTTTAATTACAAAGACGTGATTTGAAATCAGTTCCTGTGAGACTAAGCTCTTCATCTATTATCATGATTTAAGCCTGTTATATGTATCACAAGTTAGCTGCAAATATATATTTTCCCATTGTTTTCCAAATTATAATGAGCTCCTAAGGCAGGGCCACTGAAATAATTAGGTTTTGTTGCATAAGACAGGATAGTTGTATTAAAAGATTCCGCTTTGAATTGTAACTGAGTTGCTTCATTAGCTGGTATTCTTGAATGTCATTTTCAGAAAGTGTGTGTATAGGCTACAATGAGCTTGGAAATAATGTGTTACAAGTAGCACCTGTATTGAAAAAGACAAATCAATGGGGTCTAGAGCACATCAAGCCTGAACTCTCCCTAGAAGACAAGATGACTAAACAGAAACTATTGAACTTTTGGACATATGTAACGAAATGACTCACCAAAATACAAAAATAATAATGCTTGGGAAGCAGTGGGAAAATTTATTTATTCATTTATATACTGCTTTTCTCAGCCCTCGGGCGACTCAAAGCGGTTTATAGTAGCAAAATTCAATGCTTGAACATCATAAAACAGATTAAAACAATTAAAAGCCATAGCATCAATATACAAACATTACAAAGTCAATACTACATAACTCATGACGTCGCTTAGTTAAAATCAAGATCCAATCTCGTCATCCAGTCGTTCCATGTTCCAATATTTGTTACACTGCCTTTTTGAATGCCTGCTCACACAACCAGGTTTTAACCTTCCTATGAAATGCCAACAGAGAAGGGGCTGATCTAATATCTCTGGGAAGGGTGTTCCATAGCCGAGGGGCCACCACTGAGAAGGCCCTGTCTCTCATCCCCACCAAACGTATTTGTGATGCAGGCGGGATCAAGAGCAGGGCCTCCCCAGATGATCTTAACATCCTAACTGGTTCATAGGAGGAGATAGGACAGAAAATTACTGCGCCTTCAGGGGGAGTGTAACCTCATCCAGCACAAGCTGTAACCCTATACCCTGTTCAGCCTTATGACTGACCAGGAGTACCTTGGTCTTGTCTGGATTCAATTTCAATTTGTTTGCCCTCATCCAGTCCGTCACAGCGGCCAAGCATTGGTTCAGGAACTGAACAGCTTCCTTAGTAACAGGTGGGAAGAGTGACAGATTTGGACATCATCTGCGTACAGGTGACACCGCACCCCGAGAAGAAAAGGAGAAGACTGCACTGCAAATGGATCGACTCAATCAAGGAAGCCATGGCCCTGGGTCTGCAAGACTTGAGCAGGACTGATGATGATAGAGTGACCAGGAGGTCTCTTGTTCAAAGGGCCACCGTAGGCCAAAGTCAACTTGATGACAGTTAACAACAAATGAGAGCATTCAATGCTCCTTTTGCAAAATAATACAATATTTCAAGTATGGTGGATGTGGGTGGATTAAAAATGACTCATTACCCTTTAGGAGTCAAATGAAATGTTGCCATAACAAAGTGGTTTGGAAGTGGAGGGAATATTTTCTAATTCTAACATCAAAGCAAGGATCCCATGATATTTATGGAACCACAGCACCACTATGCTGTTACATCTCCAGCCACCAGCTGCACTGATCTGCTCAAACAAAGAGTAGCATGAGAAAATACGATCTTGCATCACTCTCAGGCAAGGGCATGAAATGTAACTGGCAACTGGCCACACAGCCTGGCATTGCTTGAGATCAGTGCTTTCCTGTATCATTATCCAATAGAGTCTCGCTTAGCCAGCCTTTGCTCATCCAATGTTCTATATTATCCAACACAGTCTGCCTCCCGCCTGGATCCACAGCTGTTTCAATACATTGCGATGTTTTGGTGCTAAATTCGAAAATATAATAATTACTATTTATTTACTGTATTTGTATACCGCCTTACTCAGGCAATTGGCGACTCAAGGCAGTTACTACATAACGTTACTGTATATTGAACTGCTTTTTCTGTTGATTTGTTGTAAAACATGTTTTGGTGCCTAATTTGTAAAATCATGATGTAATTTGATGTTTACTAGGCTTTTTCTTAATCCCTCCTTATTCTCCAACATTTATTTTATTTATTTATTTCGAACATTTTTACCCCACGCTTCTCAACCCTTTGGGGGACTCAGGGCGGCTTCCAATTGGCAACAATTCGATGCCGCATCATAAAATACAAAACAGCGATTATAACAGTTAAAAACATAAACATTAAGACATAAAAATTAAAACAGTATACTTACAGTCCATTGAGCTATTACCAGTCTGGTGGCTATTTATCTAGCCATATACTATTGAGTATTCTGCTTAACTTATCCAAATCCACTTCCAAGCCATAGTCAAACATTATCCATTGTCCTTTAACCTAGTTGCCCGAAGGCCTGGTCGCACATCTACATTTTTACCTTCTTTCTAAAGGTGAGGAGGGATGATGATGACCTAATTTCCCTGCGAAGTGAATTCCACAGGTGGGGGGCCCCCACCGAGAAGGCCCTGTCCCTCTTCCCTGCCAACCATATTTGAGACAGAGGTGGAACGGAGAGCAGGGCCTCCCCGGAAGATCTTAAACTCCAAGGTGGAACATTTTCGCTTATCCAATATTCTGCTGGCCTGTTTATGCACCCCTCAACGCTCTTCTCACTGGAATACATGCCATCCAAATGGGAAGTTTAGCTTCACAACTATGTGTGTTTTTATGAGTTCCTTGCAGATAACTTGCTCCTATTTTTATCTCATTGGAGTCTTGAATCGTTTTTATCCTGTACATGTGGCCCACCCATTGTTATTGTGATTGCGTTTATTGGAATGTTATTTTATTACTGTGTTTATATATATATATTTCTTCTTGATGTAATTTGATGATGTTGTTTATTGTTTATGCTATGGTTTTATTTTGTTGTAATTTGTTGTCCGGGCTTGGCCCCATGTAAGCCTCTCCGAGTCCCCATTGGAGAGATGGTGGCGGGGTATAAAGTTTATATTGTTGTAATTATTATTATTATTATTATTATTATTATTATTATTATGTTGAATTAGCGAGACTCCACTGTATTTCATTGCTCTGCTCTCCGCTTGAGAAAGGAATGGAAATTGGAGAGGCAGCATTACACAGGGTCGTATGGTTTTATGAGTAATGATAGGGTCTTATCTTAAAATTAAGAAGTGAAAGAGACAGTAGATGACTACATAACATAATAACGGAGGAGGTACATGCCAAGGCTACTGTTCTCTCAAAAAATGACTCATGCAACAAGCAACCACTTTTTTTGTTTTGAAAACTGGAATTGCAGCTAATTAAATTAATGTCCCGAGGTTTTGCTCCATCATGTTACAAAAGTCTGTTCTTTATAATCTGATTAGATCTGGATGTTGCTAGTAAACCAAAGAAGATCTCATCAATTTGACTGCAAGGTTTCTAGCTTTTTAAAGGGTGCTTGTCCCTTTCAAACAGGAAAGCACAAAGCGTGGTCTGCAGCTCTATGGCACCCTCATAACAGCAAGCACAGCCTTATTGTGCAATGTGCTCTTTAAGGTTATTTTTTTCCTCCTTGGATTGGTTTAATGACAACACATTTTTAAAGTGACCTTTCCAAAATGTCAAATTGTTTAATATAGGCTCTCCACTGAGGGCCCTTCCACACAGACATATAAGCCAGAATATCAAGGCAGAAAATCCCATAATATCTGCTTTGAACCAGGTTATCTGAGTCCACACTGCAATATATCCCACTTCGAAGCAGAAAATGTGGGATTTCATTCAGTTGTGTGGAAGGGCCCCCACACTCACTCCAGAAACAGGCCTACAGATCTCAATTTAAATGGCAAATGTACTTTCCATGTCTTCTGGTGGGGATACTATTTACCACATTTTGCCAAGACTTTTTAGTAAAATTTTACTTGGCTTGACATGGCAAGGTTGACAGTTAGCAAGTATGGACTCTAGCACCTCAGCACTTGCTCACCACCATCTCTCTAAAACCTCTGAAGGGTCTAGAGCAGTGGTTCTCAACCTGGGATCCCCAGATGTTTTAGGCCTACAACTCCCAGAAATCCGAGCCAGTTTACCAGCTGTTAGGATTTCTGGGAGTTGAAGGCCAAAAACATCTGGGACCCCAGGTTGAGAACCACTGCTCTAGAGAGAATTCTGGTGCTCCGCCAACTGCTCTTTCAGTCCTGCCTGAAGAATAAGGCATTAAGGCAGGAAGCATGAGAACAATAGGTAAAATACCCTCTTGCAATGCCTTAGGACATTTCAAGGAAGGACAAGCATCATGAGAAGATCAGCTAACTTAGGGCCCTTCCACACAGCCCTATAACCCAGAATATTAAGGCAGAAAATCCCACAATATCTGCTTTGACTTGGGTTATCTGAGCCCACACTCAGATAATGTAGGATTTCCTGCCTTGATATTCTGGGATATAGGGCTGTGTGGAAGCCCCCCCCCCCCTCCCCGGTTGAAGGCTAAAACATCTGGGGACCCACAGGTTGAGAATCACTGAGCTAACCCTGTCACATCAAACAGGAAAAAGTCCTGAAAGAACTTCAGATTGTTTTGAAAAAATCAGTTGCAGTGGGAATACAACTCACAAACTGATATCAAATACAATACATACAGTTTTGCATTCAGCTCCCAAAAGTCAATATCGTCAGATTGCCAGGGATTGTTGGGGAGGCATGGTGATATCAAGTAATCGTTGGAGCGGAACTGTTCACAGTACTTCACAATCCTGAAAATATTGGAAATGAGAACAGGAAGATCATCCACAGGCAGTGTAGGAACGGAGGTGGTATTAAGAAGCACAGGTCATGCTTGAGTTCACAACATGAAGAATATCTCAATATGCTTGGAGGCAAATTAAAATATGTAGAATCTCACACTTTCCTTTGGGGTGATTGAGTACCCACCGTTTCATGGATTTTGTAATGGTAAAATCAATCCCCAGAGAAAGCCTCTTTGAGAGGTAACTACCCAATACACTCATATAAAAATCAACTAAAAAAACCTGACTAGACTTATACAGAAAATAACAATTTCCTTCCCTGAAAGGATTGATGAAAGGCAAGAGCTTGTTGTTGTTCATTCATTCAGTTGTTTCCGACTCTTTGTGACCTCATGGAACAGCCCACCCTAGAGCTCCCTGTCGGCCCTCACCACCCCCCATCTTCTTCAAAGTCAATCCAGTCACTTCAAGGATGCCATCCATTCATCTTGCCCATGTTCGGCCCCTCTTCCTTTTCCCTTCCATTTTCCCCAGCATTGTTATCTTCTCCAAACTTTCTTGTCTTCTCATGATGTGGCCAAAGTACTTCATCTTTGCCTCTACTAACCTTTCCTCCAATGAGCAGTCAGGCTTTATTTCTTGAAGTATGGACTGGTTGGATCTTCTCACGGTCCGAGGTACTCTCAGAACTTTCCTCCAACACCACGGTTCAAAAGCATTTATCTTCCTTCGCTCAGGCTTCCCTATGGTCCAGCTCTCACATCTGTAGGTGACTATGGGAATACCATTGCTTTAACTATATGGATCTTCATTGCTAGTGTGATGCCTCTACTCTTCACTATCTTATCGAGATTGGACTGCTCTCCTCCCAAGAAGTAAGTGTCTCCTGATTTCCTGGCTGCAGTGTGCATCTACAGTAATCTTTGCACCTAGAAATACAAAGTCCAACCTGCACACAGATTATTTGGGAACACAGAAATGCTGGACCACTCTAACAACTACCATGTGAGGCTACACAGAGAAGCCACTGAAATCCACAATCCAGTTCTTAAAAAAAACCTCTAAATTCAGGAGAGTACATAAAGAACATAAAGAACACTAAAAAAGGAGTACATAAAGAACACTAAAAAAAGGGGGGGGGGGAATTCCGGAGAAGAATCAATCAGGTCCAGCTAACACCTCCAAACAAAGGATTCCCCCAGGCAGCAACCAGCCAGGCTTTGAAGCTACAAGGTCATTCAATGCTAATCAAGCTGGCCAATTACAATATTCACATTTGCCTCAAGCAGACCAGAGTTCTTTCTTCCACCCTGGACATTCCACAGATATATAAACCCCACTTGCCTAGTTTCAACAGATCTCACAACCTCTGAGGGTGCTTGCCATAAATGTGGGTGAAATGTCAGGAGAGAATGCTTCTGGAAAATAGCCATACAGCCCAGAAAACTCACAGCAACCCAGTGATTCCGGCCATGAAAGCCTTCAGCAACACAAGCTTTGATTTTTCTATAACCATATTGAAAATTCCTATTTTCTAAATACTTGTGCTGACAAAGATTCTGTTCTTAGTAAAGCATACACATCCCTTATGCAAAGAGCCTTGAGATTTCAAGATTACCTGATTATAATTATGGAAACAAAAGTGCTAATACACTAAAGACATTTCTAGAAAAAACAGCAAAACACTGCCTTTGTAAGCAGAATGCTATTTTTAAATCTTCAGGGCCGGAACACTCAAACATAATCATTTTCATAAGTGGCAAAATCATTCAATCAACTGAAGTACTAAATTCAGGTGAAATGTTTATCTCTAACATAGGCATGACTTCCAGGAGAAAAGCTACTCTCTCCAAATGAGAACTGCTCATGTTAACTGGCAAATTCATAGACACAGATGGGGGAAAAGGACACAAGACAGATGTCTTCTGTCGAGTCCCAACTGCCACAAAAATGGATTGTTTCCATTCCAAAATAGCTACTAGTCAAAGATTTATTTATTTCACCGTGTTGCTGAGAAGAAGGAATATTATTGTTTGAAATAATGTTGGCCAAGATTCTGATGGGCCAGCCAACTATGGAGATCATAAACACCTCATACAAGCTGAGTGGTGTGTGTCACTTAAAAACAGAAATAACATCAAGAGAGCTCAAAGGACCGAGCTTCAGGGCAGCCAGGATCGAGGGCTTAAAGCACACCAGGGATTTGCAGCATGCGATCAGCCCTCATTCATGTCTCTTTCCTATTTTTCAAAATGACCCTACCATTATAAACATGCAGCCCAGATATCTTAGCTCTTAATTCATCCTTCAATTAGTAAAAAATTATTCTGTGAAGGAAGGGGGGTGTTTTTTGGTGAAATTGGAACCAGTTAGCATCACAAGGAGCCAACTGCTGCTTCTGATTCCAAGAAAACATTTTAAAGAACTAGACTGGAGGCATTCAAAACACACTGACTTCTGGATTCCCAAGTTGTAGAATTTATACTACTGTTCCTATTCCATTCTAGTCCAGGAAATGCAGTTGGAGGACACAGACCTGAGTGGATTAACTGCAGCCTATGCTAGCATATCCTAGATGGGAAAACAAGACTTCCATCCCTAACATTACAGCAGACGCAGACTGCAGCCAGGAAATCAGAAGGCGTTTACTTCTTGGGAGGAGAGTAAGGACCAATCTCGATCAAAGAGACATCACACTGGCAACGAAGATCCGCATAGTTAAAGCAATACTATTCCCCTTAGTAACCTATGGATGTGAGAGCTGGACCATAAGGAAGACTGAGCGAAGGAAGGTAGATGCTTTTGAACTGTGGTGTTGGAAGAAAGTTCTGAGAGTGCCTTGGATCGCGAGAAGATCCAACCAGTCCATACTTCAGGAAATAAAGCCCGACTGCTCATAGGAGGGAAGGATACTAGAGGCCAAGATGAAGTACTTTGGCCACATCTTGAGAAGACAGGAAAGCTTAGAGAAGACTATGATGTTGGGGAAAATGGAAGGAAAAAGGAAGAGGGGCCAACCAAAGGCAAGATGGATAGATGGGATCCTTGAAGTGACTGGCTTGACCTTGAAGGAGCTGGGGGTGGTGACAGCCGACAGGGAGCTCTGGTGTGGGCTGGTCCATGAGGTCATGAAGTATTGGAAGTGACTGAACGAATAAACAACAACAACCCCTAACATTCTTATTTCTAAAAATAATGGGATGGAGGCAGGAGCAGCAACATCAGCTATTGAATGCTAAGATTCTTGGCTCACAGACTCAAGGGTACCAAGAATATCAGAACTTACCCTCCTACAGAGACAGAGGACTTCACTCTAGTCTTCGCAATAGCCTGCTGGCAATACATGATCTACAAAAGGACACAGGTCACATTTCTTAATAGAACAGCAGATAACTGAGTGAAGTCCGCACCCACCAAAAAGCTAACACTATTTTCCTATAACATAGTGTAACTCAGTGGTTCCCAACCTTTGGTCTTCCCGGTGTTTTGGACTTCAGCTCTCACAATACCTAATAGCTGGTAAGATGACTGGGATTTCTGGGAGTTGAAGTCCAAAAAACTGGAGGACCAAAGGTTGGGAACTACTGGTGTAATTTTATCCATAAGGAGGGTTCTACTGATTAATATTTCTTAATATAAGTTAAATCACTTCTGTAATAATAATACAAAAATCATCTTTATTTATATCCCATGACCATCGCCCCAAAGGGACTCGGGACAGCTTACAAGGCACTCCAGGGTGCACATATAACAAACAGGTAAAAATGGGACAAAAGTATAAAACAAGTCACATAACATTATTATCTGTAGTGTCTAGCATGGGAAAAGTGAGAAATAAACAAAGCATATTATTTATTGTGGTCTCATTGCATACCCCTTCTCATGCAAAACTCCAAACCTGTACTGTTCCTACTTCTCCATCTATAACATGGAGAAGCAGGGACAATTGGATTATACTCATGGAAGAGAGAGGTGTGGGTATATGCTTATGCCCATGAACTGAAGGAATTAGACATGAACTGATATATACATTTTGATTTCAGCCATTGGGACATGATGGTGTTAACCTGGGTTAAAGTTGGCAGCTGGGGGTAATAAAAGACAGGGAGCTAACCCTACCATTAAATGGAATTTGGTGCCCAATGGATATAAACCATTCATTTTACCTAATTAAGAATTAAGCATGGTGACAAGAAGATGTCTGGATTGTTTACTCCGGGACAAAAAAATCTCCCCAGTTGTAAAGAAAGGATATGTAGCACAGTATATCTCTCGTATCAAGAGGGGATACATTCCTGACTTTTCCATGGAAATAGGAAGCTATGGATAGTAGCAAATTCCCTTGAAATAAATTACCATATAGTTACCCTGGATGACGTAAAAAGTTCCAATTTGCTAGATCCTCCAGGGAAATGTAATGTCTGACAGAAGCATAGTATAGAACCACCTAGGTGATCGAGAAAACTCCTCAAGTAGAGGGGTTGTACTGTTATCAATATTGAAACTGGACTTGGTAAGGAAATCTCTAAGGTCCAAATTTCACTCGTACATTACAAAAAACTAGGGGACTTCTGACTTGACAGCAGTATGTGTGAAAACAATCTTGGAGTCCTCAACAAGTTGAACATGAGCCAACAATGTGATGCAGTAGCTAAAAAAACCAATGGGATTTTGGCCTGCAAAAATAAGGAGCGTGGTGACTAGATCTAAAGAAGTAATGCTACAACTCTATTCTGCCTTGGTCAGACCACAACTGTGTCCAGTTCTGGGCACCGCAATTAAAGGGAAACCTATTTCTTAATCTCAAGATCAACAAACTGGAATGTGTCCAGAGGAGGGCAACTCAAATGATCAAGGGTCTGGAGAACAAGCCTTATGAGGAGTGGCTTAAAGAGCTGGGCATGTTTAGCCTGCAGAAGAGAAGAGAGGAGACATGATGAGGGCCATGTATAAATATGTGAGGGGAAGTCAAAGGGAGGAGGGAGCAAGCTTGTTTTCTGTTGCCCTGTAGACTAAGACACAGAACAATGGCTTCAAACTATGGAAAAGGAGATTCCACCTTAACATGAGGAAGAACTTCCTAACTGTGAAAGTCATATAGCTGTGGCACTATCTGCCCCAGAATGTGGTGGAAGCTTCTTCTTGGAAGCTTTTAAGCTGAGGCTGGATGGTAACCTGTCGGGGGTGCTTCTTGGCAGGGGGCTGGACTGGATGGTCCATGAAGTCTCTTTCAACTCTATGATTCTATCAAATGTGTGGGCTTTTTGTTTTGTTTTGTTGTTGTTTTGTTGTTGTTGTTTTGTCATGTCAGGAGTGACTCCTGGTGTGAGAGAATTGGCCGTCTGCAAGGATGTTGCCCAGGGGATGTCTGGATGATTTGATGTTTTTATCATCCTTGTGGGAGGCTTATCTCATGTCCCCGCATGAGGAGCTGGAGCTGATAGAGGGAGCTCATCTGCCTCTCCCCAGATTCAAACCTGCGGCCTGCCGGTCTTGTCCTGCCGGCACAGGGGTTTAACCCACTGTGGGTGTCCAAATGTATTTATGTAGCTTCTGCGTTGCTATAATAAGACATTCATATCTAAAATCCAGGGGAAAATTTTGCTTATTATTATCAATGCAAACAATCACTGATTGATACTTATTATATACAACAAAAAGAAATTACCTCTTTCCTGTAAAATTCCATTGTTTTTTTCTGTAAAAAGAAGGGAAGACAATAACAAGATAAAAGTGAAAATCTTTGTGGGTAT